>NW_013665723.1:371242-382434 GCF_000517525.1 Limulus polyphemus | reverse complement strand
CTTCGCTCATTAACATTAAATATGTTGAAGCAGTTTCAAACTGGAATATACTGTATTGTTAAGGAAGAGTTTTAAACATTTCTCGCCAGCGGGTGTTGGAAAATATTTTCTTATATTTTCAGATCTGGAAGAAAAATAACAACACTACAACGTTTATGGACTAAAACAGTTTGCTTTTAACATGTCTGATTAAATTATGTACATATATATTAGTCCAACTTTTTGATTTATTGACACAAAGGGGCCCTTGATACATGGGACTAAAACAATTACTGAAATCATTTTATAATGATGCCAACATCAGTTTTCTTTATCTATGACTTAGCTTTTGGTATATGTTGGCAGCTTCTACTATGAATCATCCCTCTCTTCAAAAATTTTCATAATATTGTCCAGTATGTTATGTTAAGTGAACATTAAAACCTACAATTACACAACTGGATTTAAGGAAATGAGTTTTATGTGCCATTTACAACCAGTCTCTTAGTGCTTTGCTGGTACAATATTTCACATGAAAACCACTTTATGGGTCAACGCTCTACAAAAAGGCGGATTTGGCGTATGCAACGTACCCTAAACTACGGCTTGATTTACTAGTTTACGATTTTTTTTATATTTAAAATACAACGGTCTAATAAAAATATATTTACTGTTTGTATCCAGTTTGTCATGGATTATTTGTGAAAAGAATCAAAGACTGTGAACAAAATATCTTGATCTTAATAACTTTACTGCATTCTGTTATGATACATACCACTAGTTATTAAGTACACTACAAATATTACACTTGGAACCTGCAACATTTGAAGGGCTACCATTAAGAGAAAATATATCCTATCTTCAATATGGGGAAATGTTATTGAAGATAACGTTTTAGGTTTTTCGAACAAAGTATTAGTTTTTTCAACTTGAATGGAACCTCATACGACACATGAACTAAAGAGCCAGGTCAAAGACCCCTAGGATTCAGATATAGCCATCCTTAATCTTGAATTACTGACCAACAGAAAGACAGCCAGCCATCAGCACTTGTTGCCACAAGAGATACATCTAGCTTTGAACAATTAACGGAATTGACAGTCACTCTTAAAACGCAACCATAGCTGAAATTTCAGTGTTCAATGGTATCGTGGAGCGAGCTTTCTACCTCCGATCCACAGCCATTAAGTTGCATCTGATTCTTTCAGAAATGGGCTCTAATGTTGTATCCCTTACACAACAAAGCACCATGCCTTTAAGCAGTAGTGAAATATTTATAATTTAGAAAAAAACATTAATATTGCTCTGTTGTTTAATCCTGTATCATTAAGAAGGAGGAAGGTGGATGCATAGATTATTAGGTTTGTTAAGATATTAAAAACCGAATAAATAGAAAGAGAAGTATCAGGTCATTTCATTATATCTAGATCCGTAGTGGAGAAGCTATGAGTGATTGATCTGTATGCATTAATATCCAGGACGAGGTGGTGAAAGATCAATTACGCCATAATAATGATCCCTATTTTCAAAGCATGCCTCTGGAAATGGGTGGTCTGCTGCCCATTGGCCGAATATGGCGTTCAGAAGAGCAACTGAAATGATTAATGATTAATATCCAGACTTCATTAGTTGAGACTACAGTCGGGTAAACCTACGTTTGACCTCATACTACGGCGCTTCTTTTTAGACATTTGCTGAGATCACTATCACTAGATTTCATAGTAGCACTATTAGATACCCGTGCCTTTCACAGAACAATCAAGGTTTCATGTCTGTATCAATGATTGATGTCCTCGTACCTGGAAGGCTAGAGATGAACAGCACTCAACAGTGCAATAACGTTGAATACGGCATTGACATTTATTATGGTGTGAACATTATTATAAGCGTCACACAGATCTTGTTGTGCGTCTAAGGGGAAAATATACTGCTAGATCATATACTGACGTGGTACCAGACCTAAAAGTATGATCTGACTCTGATAGACTACATTGAACACAAAATTGCAGAAGTTTTATATTGGCTAGCGTAAAATAATTCGAGGGCCTCCATATGTTAACACAGCATCAAATAACATTTTTAAATAGATTAAATATTAAATTGAAATAAACTTTTAAATTATTTTTTATCTAGGTAAACTAGTCTGTATATATTAAAAAGGAATGTAATAGTTAAACTGTTTTTCTTAGTTGATGAATAAATAAGAAAAATGTTTTAGTTAATCTGATTGAGGTCAACGCTGAACCTGACCCTCCCTGGTCTAAAACATAGACCGAATCCAGACGATGAAGAAGAGTCTGAAATGAAATTAAAATATGTTTTACGAACTTCATTTATTTAATAAATCGTTTTTTTCTTTTTTTTAAAAAAACGAATTGTTAAATAGGGTCTGGAGAAAATGTTTGGCGAAATAAAAGTTTCAGTAACGAGAATAAGCTAGTTGACATTGTGTGCTCCAATATTATGATGTATTCAGTCTCATTCTTTAGTCTGTGCAATCGCGAATTCTTTACTACAAACATCTAGGTGCAACTCCAGGTTCTCTGATTTCGTATTGTCAGCTCAAGCCCGGCCCGGCATGGCCAGATGGTTAGGGCGCTCGACTCGCAATCAGAGGGTCGTGGGTTCGAATCCCAGTCCCACCAAACATGCTCGCCCTTTCGGCCGTGGGGGCGTTATAATGTGACGATCAATCCCACTATTCGTTAGTAAAAGAGTAGCCCAAGAGTTGGCGGTGGATGGTGATGACTAGCTGCCTTCCCTCTAGTCTTACACTGCTAAATTAGGGACGGCTAGCGCAGATAGCTCTCGTGTAGCTTTGCGCGAAATTCAAACACAAACAAACAAACAATCAGCTCAAGCAATTAATTTTTACATTTATTTTTATTGTGTAGGCTGTCTACCTGTTCATCTTTACAGCATGTTTATTCCAGGCCCATGCTGCATACGATACACCAGGTACTATCTTGTTTTGAAATAAGATAATAACGGGACTTCAAGATACTTTTTTAATTTGAATAATATTTTACTTGTATAGAATACTCGAAAACTATGCATTTAGCTATTATAGTTTTAGTTGAACACTCATAAGACACTTTATTAGGATTACTTTGAAGCGCGATAATAATTTGCCAAGCTCCACAGTTTCTTTAAATTATCAATGAAGACATACGTTCCTAGTTGTTTCCAAAATTAACACTTTATGTATTGGTTGTCGGCCGTAATTTGACAGCTTGGATGATATTCTTACTATGGTATGGTTTCGGTTAGAATTAGTCGAATCTTAGCCACTGTTAAGATATTATTCAATTGAAACATTTTACAAGCCTGTCCATTTCATTTTTCCCTTGGTATTTTACCAGTCGTTGTCGTCCATATTTTTTTATATTGGTGCACGTATTCCTTTATGATTGCCAATGATGAACAATCCTGATTATGAATGTCTTTGAACAGTTTGTCAAAAAACAGTCTTTAATAATGACTATCGTATAGCCTGTCAAAAATGACTGGGCAAGCACTACCACCCCCACCCCATAGTATACCCTAACCTCCCAATTCATAGCTAACTGAAATAAATACATTTTGTGAAATCAAGCTTGACCAACAAAGATAGAAAAGTGCAGTCGGGCTGTCAAACGTCGGTAAATTCCTTTAAGAGCCAATCAAGATTAAGATCATTCATGAAATGAATTCGTGACGTATTTATAGTATAATTATTGGTAAAAAATCAGTTAGATTAACAACTTTTGATATATAAAAAAGCCAGTGCGTTTTTGTAGCACTACGTTTCATTCCAACACTGGCTTTTATGTCATGTTGCTTAGCAACAAAAGTATAATCTCATGTTGTTGTTCGTCTATGTATTGAAAGTATAAAATGAAATGTTTAGACAACAAAACTGGAAAAATATGTGTTGATTTCTTAATTTAGTCCCCATTGATGTAAATATGATAGTTTTTTATTTAAAACGTTGGTAATATACCAGAAAATAGCTTAATCTAGAAACGATTTAAGTTTAAAATTGAATCTATATTTTTACTTTGATGATAAATGTTGTGCATTTGGCTCTAGGCTAGGTGATCCCAACACTCACTACACTTATAAGGTTTCACGGCATCCCTCCCTTCACTACCCCATTACACCCATGTCTCTAAATTCGTAATGGGCAGACAATAATCGAACTATTCTATCTGTATAAATGCATTTTGGCTTTAATGACTCCTCCAATTTCGAGAAATATAGGTTAGATTCCTCTGCTAGAAACTCGTTTATCATCATATGTTCTTTGATTTTCGGAGGTATTATTATTCTCACTTATTGTTGCTTAGACTAATCGTTATTTAACTACATATCCGCATTTATAGAGCTCAAGAAGTCACTTAGCATGTTACATATTCATGGTATTTCAAGTAAATGGGGTGTTCTATGAATGTATGTTTGACAATACTTCAATAAAATGGCTAGTCTAAGTAACACCTTGTTAATTTATAAGTTGTCATCGAATCATATTATAAATATTTCTTTTTAAATTCAGCCTATAGACAAGTATTAATTTTAAACTGACAATGTGATAGAAGAAAATAAACTATAATGCTGAATTTTTAAGGATTCGTTGTTTATAGAATTAGTTTTATCATTCAATATTTATTTCATTTAGTGCTTAAAGTGGAATTTTCATCATCGTTAATACTTTTAACAGATTGGCTGTACAGTTCTGATATAAAGAAACTCCTACATAAAAGTTTATATAATTAATCACATTCAACAATAGCATACTTCATATCAAGAGAATGATTATTATAACAATAGGTCAGTTAAATCGAGCATAAGAACTAAGAATGTTTGTTTTTATTTCAGTAAAATTAGGTTTTATTACATTTTTGAAAATATATTATAATTTTTAATGTTATAGAAAAACACCCTTTTCATTCGACTAAAATACTTAATATTTTACACTTTTTTACTGCACAGTTATTTTCTTCGGAAATTTGTTCATGATGATCTTAGCAGCCATGAGTGTGATAGCTTCCGTGATTCTGCTGATTGGGGTTTTTGTGGTAAGTGGAAAATGTTAGTTTTGAACTATGATGTGCATGAAGTTAAATTTTTACATTGTCTCTATTGCACATTAAGTAAAAAAATATATTTTTAACTCTGTGGGCTTATTTTTTTATTGCAACTTTTTTTTCAACAGGATCGTCGTAAGTTGCTGCTACCATTTATAGTAATTGTCTCGTTCACTACTTTATTACACATGGTTCTTGCTTTGTATTTCATAACTGAATCGGTAAGTGATATTTCTGCACCTATTTTAACATTTTATATCTGAATTATTAGTAATTGTATATTTTATTATCTATGAAAAATAGTTCTTTCTAAAAATAATTTTATCTTAAAGATGGTTACTTTTGCATTAACTTTAGAATAAGAATTCGACAAACTCGGAAAAATTAACTACTTAAAACTTCGAACATTACAAAGATAATGTTTTAATCAAAAACTTGCAATGTAATTATTTTATTATCAATTTCCTTTGACTTATAGACTTTGTTACGAATTATCAAACCAGTAAATCTGGTTGATATAGTCTATAATTACAGATCTTCCTCGTCATTAAACATGAAACATGTTAGAGCAAAATTCATTCTACGTTTACGTTTGAAAATAAATAACAAGAGATTTTTCTGTTTAGATTATAGAGATGGAAAAGCTGTTTTTATTCTTCAGTGGCTTCTTTCGTTTTCGCCCTTAAAAAGCGTAAAATAAACAAATCGTTGGATTATAAAATTTCATTAATCTAGTTAACATCATTTCAATATTTCAAACATTCAACATATCGAGTGACCATTAACATTAGTAATCCAACATATTTTTTGGTGCATTAGCAAAACACTGCACCAAATATTTATCTTTAGACTGTTTAGCATTTTATGAAATATGATTTAATTAGCACGTAAAATAATTTGGTTGAAGTGTATTTTTGTTGTTGTTGTTGTTGTTTTTTCTGACTACTTTGCAAACTATTGCCGGTGCCTCAGCGGTAAGTCTGAGAACTATCAGGCTAAAAAACGGATTTCGATATACGCGGTGGATACAACACGAGTACCCTATTGTGTAGATTTGTGTTTATCACCAAACAAACAAAAAACGATGTAAAATTAATTATCAAAATTATTTGTTCACTATCAACCTTACTTATAGTAGTGTTAGCCAGCCGTTGTAATATACCAGTAAAGATTTGATGTTAAAAGAAATCTCCGAAATTCATATAGTAGTTTCCATTGATGATGTTCAAATATTTTCATTTCGAGACAAAATGAAAATAATTTTATCGGACTCTGAGAACAATCACAGATATGCGTATTTGAAATTTCGAAAAAAAAAAAAATTACATAACGATGTTTGCTTTAATAGCAATAGCGTGTAATAAACTTTTTTCCTGTTATATTAATCGCTTCTCCTAGTTCAGATTAAAAACACACTGTGAGAAAGATTCGATTAATCGTACCAAATTTAAAATATCTGGACTCAACATGAACATCAGTTATACTAAAAGCTCTAATAAGACAATTTTTATGAACCAAATAATGTTTCACAGCAACATCTGTTAATTTCCAAATTATTTTCATCAACCGTTTCATTCAGTTTAATGAAATGTTCTCTACTTTTTGCTCTTAGTATAGAATTATACATTAATACTTTGTCAGTTATAAAATAAATTGGACTTTAACTAAACAATAATGCTGTCTTTCGTTATATGATACCGTCTGTTTTAATTTTGCATTTCCGTTCATATTTATTTAAAATAAAAAATTTATTTTTAATTTATATGATTTTGTCTTATGTAAAATTATTTCTAGATTTAATATGACTCAGACCGCAATACCAACATCAGAATATGTATATCTTAATGCATTCTCAATTATTAAACTATTAACATTGCAAATATCTCTGGAAGCATTTCACAAGACAAGTATGCACAATCGACTGACAAAAAGAAGAAAATAAAACAAATATAACTTTAAAAGTACTCAACGCTACGCTATTTCAATGTTTCTGATGATACACCCCGCATTTATTAAATAAACGAGCACATATTTGTACCATATGCTACAAATGCTTATGTTATTTTTCTATAGTTCTTTATCATAAATATAAATGTTAAAAATTTCATGAATAGTAATGTTTTCCGAAATAATATCAGAACTTACTGTGTCATATGAGTAATACACTACATAAAACTTACAACACCATGGAAAGCCTATATACATTAAAGTTTATGCAAGAACATAAAATGAAATATAATTATTATCATATGTTTGACTAACACTGTTATAGTTGAACCATACAACAATATATGCGTAACTGGACCTTTATGTATCTGTAAGTAAATTAGAGGCTGCTATGCCTGAATCATGAAGTATTTCATCTAACCATTTATCCCATGTGCTGAATAAGGTGGTGTTCAGGTTGAAAATACCAACTACTGTTATTAAAATATATACAACATTTCAAAGGTGTATCAATATCTACCAGCCTTGTTATAAGAAACTAACATTCCTTATTATCACTATTGTCAAACAAACAACTGACTTTATAACTACAACAAGCAAAAGAACCCGTCCCAAATGACGGGAAAAGTTTAAGTTAATCTAGCAAAAGTACCCGTCGCCATCAACTGTATCAGTCAAAAGCACATGACAAAAAAATAATAAAATAAAACAAATATAATATAGCTCCGAGCTACTTGTACGGCCACCACGAAAAGTAATTGTTCAGCATTTCACTTTTAATAAGAACAGCTTAACAATGACGTACGGTAAGTCTACATTTTTATTATTTAAGTTACGTCACATTTTGGAATGTGAATGATGATGTGATTAATTCCTAACAATTTAGTGTAGAATATCTTACACGAACATTATTCATGCTTGTTCCCGTTATTTCAAATGTTGAGCTTTGCCTGCGTGCGCAGTTTTTCATATGGGACAAAGACGAACGTTCTGACAGACACCACGGTTCGCAATATATATAATATAAGTTCACATTTATTTATATTTAGTTTGTTAGTATATATTTATATGCATGTCGAGTCCTTGTGTGCATTTTGGCATTTCAAAATATAAAAAATATATATGTTCCTTATATACATACACCAAACAAACCTCTAACAGGAGCGACTAGTCTGGCGGTTAGGGTTCTCAACTCGCAAACTGCGGGTCGCGGATTCGAATCCTACTAGAGAACATGCTCGCCCTTTTAGCCGTAGAGGCGTTATAACGTGAGGCCAATCCCGCTTTTTGTTGATAAAGAGTAGTCAAAGAGTTAGCTGTGGGTAGAGATGACTAGCTGTCTTCCCTCTAGTCTATCACTTCTAAGTTAGGGACAGATAGCTTTTGGCGAAATTAAACAAACTTAATGAGCATTATCATAATTTATTCGATATTAAATTATCATTTGATTTATGATTTCTTAATTTTATTGACCTTATTATGTTTAAGCATTTGTTTATCGAAAGTGCATGAAAACGTTTATTTCAACTAGGCGATGGCACTATATATTATATAAACCTTAACGGCTGGCAAAACATCACTTTGTTGATGTGTTAGTACGCGACTTCCCCACCTCTGGACACATCAGTCCTGACCCCACTAAGAACCTCTATAATGAAGCCCTCTGAGAGTGTGATCAGCATTTAGTTAGTCCATACTTTGCCTTTGTATAACCTTTCTAGTGATATCTATTTGCTCTCTGTGTAAACAATATGAGCATTTTTTGTTTTTCATAAAAGTAAATACGTGCTATCTGAGGTACATGGTTCTGAACTATATTTTTTCTCTACAATTTTTTCCATGGCTACATCAACCGGATTTTTAACGAAATTTTAGGAGTTTATATTTCATGATAATATCATTTAATATAAATTATTATTTTAAGCTTCAATGGGAGACTATATCCACGCTAGGTTAATAGATAGCATAATCACAATTTTAGGAAATAAAATTAAACAACTTGATAGCATCTTATTCGATAAATTTCAGTACAAGTTTATTTCTAATGCTAATAGAAGCCTAACTTACTCTGCCTGAACAGTAGCAGCTTAACTCACGTTTCAAAGCTGAAACAGTAGCTCATTTTGTATACATACTGGGTTTCTATGAATTATTCACTGACTTTCTCGCTTTTTCAGTACTCTTTTCACGTATCTAATACTCCATTGACGTTCCTTCCGGTTTCTCCATAGTGTTGATTATATAATCTAATACCTATAGATTTTTTTTTTCTGGATTTTATCATCACGTCAACATTTAAAGCCCCCACCCCACCCACAAATATGAAGGTTTTTAATGCTCTGATAGCCAATTGTGTAGCTTTTGCTCAACAACAAACATAACCTTTATACCACGTTAATGCTAATATGTGACTTACTTTCGAGAAATATTTTGATGGATATATTTGATGGTCATATTTGTAACGTAAGATCACAAATAACAACCAACTAGTAGATATTCAAGATATAAAATAACACTTTTCTTAACGTCACCAAACAGTACTTTAATATTGTTCACGTTGCTTTTTAAGGCGATTGATGTGTTATAAATACTTATATCCTACTCTAGGTGAGTTAAGGAAATAAAAGTCAGCTTTTAGGCAATTATATCACTTGCAAAAAATAAAAAAGTCAATAATCAAATAAGTAAAGAAAACGGTTAAAAGTAGACTATATTTGAACATATCATGACATTTTCCGTTTTACAATGATAAGTATTAATTACTTCGTATTGATTTTTTTTCAGATTAATTGGCAAATGTTGCAAGATAAGAAGTTCAGGAAAATAATTTATTAATCAAATATTTATACTTTCAAACTCACTTATTAATTTTGTTTAAATATTATAAGTTAATTGCAATTAGACATTAAATTGTTATAAACTGTTTAAGACCTTATGTTGTTTTGCACACAAATTTATACACATATATTTTAATATTTTACGTAGTATCACTAGCTGATTTTGAAAACAATATGCATCAATGAGTTTATTATATGCTAAAACGATAAAAACCCTATAACCCGAGCGCTTTCGAAGGTGGACCTTTCTTCTTCGGGGGTAAATTGAGAATGGTGGCTCGTTGGTTCTTGATAGGAATTTAGATGTAACGGACTTTCAAGCTTTAACGAATTAAAGACTCAAAAACAACACGGAGCGTTCAGAAACTGTTTTTATCTCTTCGCCCCACGTGTTATTAAAGAAAGAAAGAAATAAAATTTTAAACCGACAGGAAGTATATGAATGGTGGTATAACCTAATGAGTGACATATATAGAGAGACTTGAGTGACGTCATGAAGGTCGCTTGGGCTTCCCCCGAAGTGTTTTTGTATATTTTTCAATGTACCGTTATAAGTCTCTCTAATTTCCGGTACAACACGGCTGGGAAAGAGAGCGTTATATAAAAAGGTGTTAGAGATGTTTTTGCTTTACAAATGGTCAAGAAAACTATACCCAAGTAATGTTAAAGTAACTGTTTGATTGTAAGTAATGTCCCATTTAGTGTGAGTGGGATGACCGCTTTTATAGTGAAGGTACAGTGGTATGTCTGTAGATTTTTTGTACAAGTTGGTGTGGAAAATTCCGTCCTATAAAAAGACTGACGCCAAGAAGGTTAATTTTGGGTAGGAGTGTAATTAAAGGTAAACTTGATTGGTTTGTGAATGGTGTTTGAATATGAGATAAATTTAATCACTTAAACGACTCTTAGAAAACGTTTCAAACAACTCTATTATTTTATTAACGATGTTACTCTCATCAGCATTAAAACCGACTTTAAAACCAAAGCTAATAGAGACTCAATCTCCATGTGACACTTTTATTTAACAACACTTAGGTAAAAATTTCTTGACCATTTGTAAAGCAAAACATGTCTAACACCGCATCTGCTCAACAGTGATGGCGGTTCTGATTTCTTCCGTCAAGGTGTGTCAGGCGAATTGCCTCCTCCACCCATAAATCTAAACATTGTTTACTATTTTTATTATTATTATTGTTAGGGTTACTTATTATTGCAAATTCTATATTCCCTATTTATTATTTCATAATTATTTAATTTGTTATATGTGACCTAAAATATTTAAAATTATAAATTAAATACAGTTGTATAGAATAAATTATATAATAAAAATTAATTATATATATATATATATTATATTAAAGGA
>NW_013665723.1:352410-371182 GCF_000517525.1 Limulus polyphemus | reverse complement strand
CCTATCCCCTGTGTGCCTGCCTCCCACGACTATATATAAATAAAATAATTATATATATATATATATTATATTAAAAGGATAAATGTATAACCCCAAAATAAGCTTTGATTAAAGCAATTCTATAATAATATAAACTTAAGGGTTAATTGTATTTATTAATCCTTTTGAAATGTGTTTTTCTTTTATTTATTTCAATAAAAATAAATATTTCTTTTTTTTAATTAATTGTCTATGCAAAAACGTAACAGATATATAAATAGGCGACCTAGTTGCTTGTCTCAGCACATTATTCTGAATAATTTGTAATATTCTTAAACTATTTATGTTAATATTAGACTAGGCCATTCCAACATAATGTACTAAAGATCCAATATATACTTTAGAAATTGTAAGTAATGTACGACTTGTACAACCGTTTCGATTATGTACAATTATTTTCAGCATGTTTAATCTAACCCAACATTATTTAACGAAATATTCAATATGGCTTTTTCAGTTTAATGTTCTATCGTAAAATACACATAAATATTTAACATTATTTACTTTAATAAATTCATTGTCGTATATTTTAAGTTTAACATTTGCTCTATCTCAATTTTTTTTGAAATGTCACTTTTACATAGAACATTATAACTTTAGTTTTATATGAGATAAGGTACACTCTCCATAAATTATACCATAATTTCAATTTCACTGGAGCCACTTGTAAATTTTTATTTATAGCTGGAGTAGAATAAATCGTTAACCAGCTTGTGATATCATCGGCATATTGGGCTATATTTATATAGCTATGCGAACTTATTGGACATGGAATATCATTTCTATACATACAGAATAATAATGGACTTAACATTGTACGTTGTGGTACTCTTACCTTAAGAATAAAAACTTCAGATTCAATATATTTTACATTAATATTATTTAATTATTTATGCACTTAATTACAACAAAGTAATTTATAACTTAGTCCATTAAGCCAAATCTTATCAAATGCTTTTTCCACATCCAATAAGACAGCTTCACTAGTACTTTTTTCGGTTAAAGCCATCCACCACAGATGCTGTATGTAACCAGTTGCTCTGATATTGGTGGTTGTTTCTTTAAACAGGTTTGATAGTTACTTAACATGTCGTTCTTCTTTTAAAAATTCCAGTAACTTGTTATTTTTAATTATTTCAAATATTTTAAATAAACAACTAGTTAGACTTATGAGTCTGTAATTATATGGATCACTTTTCTCTTAGGTTTTTGGAATCATGATTATTTGACTTCTTTTGAATACATGGTAATGTACCCCAACTTAAATGATAAATTTAGTAAACTTGTTAATTTGCTAATAACTCCTTCATTACATTCTTTAACATGTTATATTGTATTCCATTATAGCCAGGATTTATGTTTTTATTCATAGATTTTATTGCTTTAATAAACTCATTAACACTAATGTATTTACAAATAAAATTGAATGGATTATTATATCTATCACTATCAGTAGTATTCTTAACATTAATAGAAAAATTTCATTTAATTTTTCTTCATTTATAATTCCATCATTTACATACCTTACCATTTAGTGTTAAAATTACTTCTTACATTATATTTAGTTATATTATACATTAAATCTTTAAACATTTTAACTTTAATTTTATCAGTTTTAGCTACTACATCATTAAAACTTAAATTTGGATAGCTAAATGTATCATTATTATTATTATCTTTATTTATGAAATGTTTACTCATTTTCCAAAAAATAGCTGGATTTTTTCATAATCCAAATCTCTTCAGAAAATATCAAAATGCTTATTTTTTGTCCTTTAATTAACTGTTTTACAATATTGTGTGGCTTATTAAAGTGTTTTAAAATAATTACTCTCCCCCCTCACCACAATATATAATTTCCTTAACTTCCTTTTAAACTTAATAGCACATTTAATTTTTTTGTGAAATTCTAGGTACATTTCTTACAAACATATTTAGGAATACTTACTTCAATGGTATTATCAAAACTAGAATGTATAACATGAACATATTGATATATTTCGTTAGTATTTTCTATAGTACCAAAGTGTAATCCTTTAGATTTTCTACTAAAATACTATTGAATTTATCCCAATGTGGATTATAAAATTATATTTCAATTTTTTTATTATTTGTATTTAATTTTTTTCTTCTCCATATAATTTAATGTAAATACCTATTCGTAAAATATCACTATTTATATCCTCGCCAACATGAAAATGTTCTGTGTGTGTTTATAGTATTTCTTAGTTGTAATCACAATCTAGTATATCAGATTCTTCCATTATGTTACTTGTATGAGTACATGTTTCATCATTAAGTAAAATTAAGTCTTAATCATCTAATATATCCATTAAATTAATTCCATTACTATTTGTTTTTCCAATCCCAGGCTACATCTTTACTGTATAAATCTCCATTGATTATTTTTGTTTTATAAATCTAGTATTTTCTAAAATATATCTCCAATAGTACTTTTTTATACAATTTTTACAAATATCTACTAGCAAAACTTGTATATTAAATATTTATTTTCCATAACTAAATTTACCAACCCTAAATTATGCTTTCGCTCTTATCTATCTTTCCTATAATTTATAAAATTATTAGCTTTAAAAATTTCACAAATACATACAACATGACTACTACTTTTTTTAATGAAAAGACAACTCCCATTTTTCAGATAAATCCACTTGAATATTTATAGATACAATACCAAACCTGTCCCTGTTCATTTATTTTAATAATTGTTGCCGAATCCTGATTATTTACATTTTATGCTAGGATAATATCACTTCTTGTAATTTTAGGTTCTTTGATTTTAATAAACACATCAGTTAAAATCGAGATTATATCCAATAAAATCTCATGTTTTTGGTCAGTTATATTCTCATTTAACAGGGTTTGAGTTACTGCTTCTTTAAAGTTATCTTTGGTAGCCACAACAAAAGTTCTGGAGTATTTATATTTTACCTCTTCTTTATTATATTTTACACAACTTAGAGCTTCATGATGACCCTTTCCATAATTTGCACATTTAGTATTATATCTTTCTCTGATGCACTCTTTAAATTCATGGCTTCCAGCACAACTTACACATGTTGCGGTATTCAGGTAGTTTCCTGTCACGTGTCCAAATTTTTGGCACTTGAAACATTGTATCATGGGCGAGGAGGTCTTGTGTTCTTCAATTTTGAAATGTAGTTATGCGATATGTAAACCATTTTCAATTTAATTACTTACATTTTCCTCGCTTGTCAAGAAACTTTTACTGATGTTGTTTCCTCGCCTGTTTTTCTGCACATTATTATTTCCGCTTTATTACTTTCTAAACCTGGACTCTTTAGTTACTCCATGATGTAATGAGGCTGTATCGTGTAATTTACACCTTTGGCAACTATTATTTCTTTGCCATTGCATTCTATAGGATAATCTTACTGTAATATTGGCTTTAAGACAAATTTCATTTGGCCATTTTTCCAACAACTTGACGAAAGTTTTCCTCTTCTGTTCTAATAAAAAATATCGCCATTTTTTTAGTGTTTTGATAACTTTGAATTTTAAACAGTGAAACAATTTTTAATATCTTTAGCCACGCAAATATCGCAGTTTTTTATGTACGTTTACTACAGTTATTGGAGACAGATTTAAATTTATGTTTTGTCTTCTTCGTTCGATTCCACTTTCAGTTTCATTGGTTTCTTCAGTTTTCCTTTAGTTAAGTGGCTATCATCTAAGCTTTAGTCTTCTTTTTCTAAAAGCAGCCCAACCTTCATCTCTTGTGTCATTATATATTATATTTGCAAAGTTGTACTGTTTTTTCCTTCAACTTCCATTTTATCTTCTTTGTCTACATCCTAATTTCTATTCCTCTTACCTATTCCTATTCCTCATATTTTAGCACCTCTTGTTTGTTCTTCAAAAGTTCAATATCTGCCTTAGTTAAAGTCAAAAGTTAACTCTATAAACAATTAGGGTTAGCTTAAATAAAATCAACTTGACTTAGCCAAAGTTTATTGTTTAACTTTCTTAAACTTATGTCTTTTTAATTAAGAAAGTCCTTTTCCACACATATATAATAGATTGAAACTAAATTACCACTACTCACAATAGTTTCTTTATATTCCAGGTTCAACTAAGTATTATAACACAAGAGTTATGAAAAACACGTCTGTACACAGATACACAACTTTAACACCTTTTTAAATAACGCTCTCATTTCCAGCCGTGTTGCAACGGAAGTAAGACACAGTTACAACAGTACATTGATTTCACTCTTTATATATACCACTTATTCAGTTACATCACCATTCCCAGTTTACCCACGAATAAGAAAGGTTAACCTTTCAAAAGCGCCCGTGACATAGGGTTTTTAATGTTTTATATTAATATTTCTTGAATCTACGTTTTTGTTTGTGTGTTTTTATGTTGTTTTTTTACATCATGAATTTATTTACGTTGATATATTTTCAGCCAGTGAGCACTGTTCTGGGAATTTTGTTCGTTACAGATCTGGCAATATGTGTTATCAATGTAAGTATTTTTATTTTATACACAGTTCGGATACACAATTTTTATCAAACTGAAAGACGAACTCGCCTTTTAGTCTATTTGCACATTCGGTCTCACATTTGCTGCGCTTGGTACTTGCCTACATAATAATAAATTGAATTTTAACATTTGGTAAGCATGTAAGCAAAGTGTTTTATTGATAAACAAATAAATAAACTACCTACGCCTAAAACAGGATTTAATATAGCCAAGGAAATCAACCAAGTGCAAACATATTATTATTGACGAAAACCACTATTTTATTGCGTTTATAGTTAAAAATCATCATTACCTAAATGCAATTTTATGTTTATAGCAAAATATAGAATGTTTTCTTTAAATAAATGTGACCTTATAAATGTTTTCGGTACTTATTTTATATTAAAGTATTATAACATCACCTTTGTAAAATTATAATTACCGCAAAATATTACCAAATGAATTTTCAAATGTAGTCAGTTTACCTAATATTTTTTATTTCATTATGCTAGAGAGTTGTTATGGTGACTTATATATGCATGTGACTAATGTACAAGCATTCCTAATGGACATCCTCTTCCGTTCTAACATTTATTTCTCTAAAACATGATTATTATGTTAATATATTTTTACTATTGATGGTATATGTAGGTTTGTTCGGAGGAAATGGGAATTCAAGTGATTCAAATATTTTATTACATAGGATTTTACTCCAAATCTGTATATTTCTGACTTAGACAGTCCTGTCTGGTCTATTGTTATTCTGTTTTGTAGTTTCCATGAATATATAAAAGAGCAACATTGAATATTCTTTTAGTATCCGAGGAGAGTGTTTTCCGAATGTTCATTTCAGTAAATCAAATGTACAGAATGCTATTGGTGCAGTATTAGAAGACTCCTCAGAAATGTCTGAAAATTCTGTGACAGTGACGTCTGCACTGTTTTGTATATGCTGTGGAATTTGAGGCTTAAAAGAGAAGAGCGATTTATTGCTTTGCTTCAGAGAATTTTTAGTATTTGTGGCTTGCCTGTAGCAATCATAAATCTTATCCATAGAATTGGGTCTCAAAAATCTCTTCTTTATGGTAGAAATAATTTGGACTTTTTTGACGCCCTTCTTAGAATTTTATTTTTCTTCCTTGCGAAGGCATTAGCTTTTCACAAAACTTAATAAGCTATTTCTACTTTTGAATTTTACAAAACTTGTAGTATTCAGTGGATAGACACTTTTTTTGGGAAGCTTTTGATATTTACTCTCTTTTTAACGATATTTTAAACTTAAAGTCTCATCAACTTTGTATTTGCAGTTTGTGAAATAAATCTTTTAATTTATAGTTTTTCTTTCAAAAAAATGAGTAAAAACTGCTTGCAATCAACATAACTTTCAGTAACTTCTCTTTCCCTTCATTCTAGTGAACACGCACAATTCCAAGACTTTCCGAGACTTAAATTGTGTTAACGAATATAAATAACTTTCTGTAGAAGGTATATCAACGATCATAAAATATGCATAGACTGTATAGCATCTGTCACCATAATATTTACACGTTCATAGTCCCTAAACATCTTCATTTTAAATGCGCTACTGCATATTGTAAAATTATATTTTGTGTCTGTAAGGAGTAATGACCGTGAATTGAAATATAAGTGCTAGTTCTGAATGTAATTATACTTCTATGTCTTCTAGAATTGTTTATCAAGCATGTAAAACGAAACCAAAACAAAATATTATGTGTTACCATAAAACAACTTCTTTAAATAATGTCTTACTGCTCTTTACCTGTACAGTATCATTAATATAAATACATATATTGATTAGTATATCTTATTATTCTAGTATTTTTAGTGTTTAGTATATCTAAAAAACATTCTTTCAAAAGCAATTTAGTTTTAGACATCCTTTGAACTTTAATTTCTAAAAACATTTTAATAGTCGTCACATTTTGAATCCGATTTCAGAGAGAAGTGAGCCTTGACTCCACTAGTTTCTGTACCATTTACACAATTCTTATCTTTCACTCCACCCCCCCCCCCCTAGTGGCACAGCAGTATGTCGGTGGACTTACAACATTATAAATCGGGTTTCGATACCCGTGGTAGGTAGAGCACAGATAGCCCATTGTATATATTTATGCTTATCTTCAAACAAACAAATCACTCCATTTTTCTCATCAACGAATGAAATGAAGTATATGAATAAAAAGGCGTTGCCCTTTGAACAGGCATTGTTGACAAACATTTCTATTTATTATTCTTTAGCAGCTTATCCAATGGATGTTTCTCTTAAATCAATGACATTTTAACTAATCTGCGCAATATTTTTATAAAGTTAAATTTAAAATGACTGCTTATATATATATATATGTGTGTGTGTGTGTGTGTGTGTGTGTTTTACAACTATGAGAAACAAAACCCGATAATAAATCTATACATGTTTGTCCTATCATCAGCCGTCTTGGAATAGGATTACAGCGTATAGCAATTAATTTCCTAAGGAACCTGAACTATCCAAAACACATACATGTGCAAATTCTATTTTAACATTTATTAAAGAAACATAGAACAGTTCACGTTGAAGGTATATACGTGATTTGCATTTCGGATAACCATGGTTGTTGATCAACCAACACGTGCAGCATATGCTCAAACGTTCAAGCGTTCAGTCATCTTACTAAGCTAAGCAACTTCTATCTGAGAAGTAAACTCTACTCAGGATTTTATTGTATTTGAAAAAAAATATTGTACTTACGTTTGTTTCATAAAATAAAAATCAAATACAATCCTTAAACCCTTCTACAAGGTAAAAAGAACAAAACAACATTATATAATTCGCCAAGTCATTCAAATTGTTCTTTTATTAAATTAACATCTATTTCTTAACTTTGGATCAAAATTATTTATAAATTCAAGTTCTGGTCATTAGGCTGAAAATATTCTATACATCACGAACATATCTCCTAATACTTTCTTGAATATTTTTGAAAAAAAAGTACATAGTTCCCCATCCACACATACATGTTTATAGCATGTTGTTGGACATACGAAGTATATTCTTGAAACTTAATTTAGTATGAAGAAAATAAGAGTGATCTTCTGCACGTCTTGACAATAAACTAAAAAATCCAATAAGATGTAGTCACGTGGAAAAGGTAGAGTAGAATTGTACAGGACATGATCTATGCTTATATGGTTGGTGAGATGTCGATATAAATATCGAATAACGTGTGTCTAACAGAACAATACGCGATTTTCATATCTCAATGTATTGTATTTCATACCTAGCATCCCTTTTTTTTCCTGTTTAGGATCAATGTGTACCTCGTGTAAACATAAGACTAATAGAATTTCTTTTCGAGACATTCATCTTATGGCATTTTGTGAGAAACATAATCACAAACACTCTAAATGATCATCAGGTTACTGAAATGAGTTGTTTATAAGCCACTTTATCTTACCTTACGTACTTTTTCTGGACATAACAAGACACGGAATTCTTAATATTTTCAAAAATGGTTATTCACTCTAAAAATAGTTTTAAGCTAATTAATGCTATTCAACAATAAAGTAACCACATATGTTTGTTAAGCTTCGGGGAGGGTGGTAGAGTGAAAGAGAATCGATTTTTTCTTACAGTTGTCAGGCGCGGTCTTCTTTTGTGGATGATTTTCCAATCCTGAGCTTCTTGCAAATCCATTAAATTGTGAATTCAATGCAAAAATAAATGTTAATATTCGCCATACAATTGTAATGTGGTCAAATTCGTTTAGTGTTTAATAACTTGAAGAAGACGTGGCTGATTATTCATTCTAATAAAGTATAAATAAAATTCATTTATACTGTTCAATTTCAGTGAGACTATGTCTCAAAGAGACATGTTGTAACCTTCAAAAAATTTAAAATCACTGGAAATGCCAGACTTAAAATGTCCTTCTGCTGAACAAATAGCCAAGTTTAACTAGACATAAACAAGGACGCGGAATTAAACCAGTGATCAGAAACTCAGCTAATAAGAATCTGAAATAGAAAATAGAATTTAAAAGATATATTATTTTCTAGTCTTTCTTGGGAAAACGCTTAAACATGCAGTAATAAACTTTAAGTTACAAGAGGGTAATAAGGTATTATGAAATAGAAAAGCCAAGTCAGTAAATAATTCCAGCATGTTGTCTGAAATATGATGAAAACGCTGCTGCTCTTTTAATATTTTGCTCAAGTTGAGCATTATAACTGACACAGAGGATATATCCAAAATTTTCATTATTTGTTTACAAATAGCTGTATTTTCGTAAAGTGCCAAAAATTTCTAAATACATTAAGAGATGACGTATTTAGGTTTGTTTGTTTTGAATTTCTCGCAAAGCTACACGAAGGCTATTTGCGCTAGCTGTCCTTAAATTAGCAATGTAAGGCAGCTATTCCTCACAACCCACCGTCAACTCTTAGGCTACTATTTTACCAACGAATAGTTGAATTGACTATAAGACCCCCACGGCTGAAAGTGCGAGCATAGTTGGTGAGACGGGGATTCGAACCCGCGACCCACAGATTGTGACTCGAGCGCCATAACCATCTGGCCATGCCGGGTCACGAATTTAGGTAAACTGTAAATTAAAGTTTCTTTCACATGAATCAAACCGGCCATTAAAGTTTCTTTCACATGAATCAAACTGGCCATTAAAGTTTCTTTCACATGAATCAAACTGGCCATTAAAGTTTCTTTCACATGAATCAAACTGGCCATTAAAGTTTCTTTCACATGAATCAAACTGGCCATTAAAGTTTCTTTCACATGAATCAAACTGGCCAAAGGAGGCCATTTTAGATTTAGAACACGCAAAAAACAACCGAAAAAAGAAGATACGAAATAGTAGTAATATTTATTATGGAATTACATATAACATATTTAAGCGTATTAGTTTCTTATTGCTATTACCCTGTTTATAATTTTGCTTTTCTTAATTGGCATACATATTTTTATAAATATTTACACATAACATTTTGTTTTTAAAGTTATGTACATATAATGCATCCAAAATTCTATATAATGTTATTTTTTCAAAACTAGGAGATCGTATTTATCTTGATTGTAAATGCATAAAACTTTATTATGCACACTAAAAAAAAACTTGATAACTTGTTGCTCAATGAGTTTTAGTGTAGAGCAACTATTGTGAACTATAAAGCTTATGAATCTTATTGCCCCCACCCCCACCCCCAGTAGCACAGCGGGATGTCTGCGGAGTTAGAACGCTAGAGACCCGTGGTGGGAAGAGAACAGATAGCTTTGTGTGCAGCTTTGTGCTTAACTACAAAGAAACATAGCCGAGAAATACGGCACAAACTCAACAGGCGTTGTGTGCCTACAATACATCAGAATTAAAAATTATTCCATTATTTAATATAGCTACTTTAATACCATTCTTACTAGAAGTATGAAATGACATGAGACAGTAATTTATAAAGATTGAAATGCATAGATTTATTAGATGGGTACCCGTGGTGTTAGTGAGAAAGTTTCGACAATTTTTACTATCAAAATGACTTGAATGTAGATTAATATACTAACTAGTGTAATACACATGTCAATTATGTCCAAATGTACAATGCACTTCAAAGAATTAAAAACTATATGAACCAAGTTTATTAACAGTGATTTGGTTGTAACTCATTAAATTCTACTGGCGTGTGGAGTTTTAAGTGATTTTATCAAAAACAAATGACACCAAAAATAGCGGGTTTGCGGGTTCGAATCCCCATCCCACCAAATATAATGTGACGGTCAACTCCACTATTCGTTGGTAAAAGAGTAACCCAAGAGTTGGCGGTAGATGGTGGTAACTAGCTGCCTTCTCTTTAGTCTTCAATGCTAAATTAGTGACGACTAGCGCAGATAGCCCTCGTATAGCTTTGCGCGAAATTCAAAACAAACAAACATTCTTTTCTAATATTGAAGTGAGTGAGATTTCAATAACGTCAGTACCAACTAGGATCTTTTATTTTAGCGCAAAGCTACGTAGGCTATCTGCGCTCTGTCCACCATAGGATTTAGGACATGAGCTCCAATTTTGTCTCGAACGCACGTAAAATCCAAAGTTATAAAGAGGCTTTATGTTAAGAATCGGACAGTCTATAAATATGCGTATAGCTAGAGAAAATAAACACAGAGTGTTCTTCTGGCTGTAATAAGGCGATTTAAATATACTTACAAATCAAATAATACAAGCAATAATATTGTATTCAATCTGTCCAAAAAAAAACGCCATTCCGCTGTAAAAGCTTTCCATAATCCATATGGTATACAAGAAAAGCAAACTGTCTTTCAACAACCCAGTCACACAGAAATCCATACAGTATGTATTCGCGCAGAATAGCATGAACACCTATTTCATTCTGTAGATGCTTGAGGTATGCAACGGTTGATCGTATGTGCCTGAAAGAAACTTATGTTTACGTGACGTGTGTCGCTTTTCTAAACAGAGATCCTTCTTGATTATGTTTACCATTGCCTAGGCCACATGATCAGCTTTTGATACGGATTTTTGTGTTTGTGGATTCCCACTTATTACAAAACGCCGCATATCGACTGTGTTTGTCACGTGACTTAGTGATTTGGATATTCAAATCGTTTAAACATAACGTAATAAACTTTCTGTATAATATATAACATATTTGCTACAATGTTCTCAGATAAATATAGGATGCACTTGTAAAACTATACCATTTGAACAAATGTTAAAACAAGGCGCAGCATTAAAAAGAAACAATTATGGTCAATTGGATTATTACCATAACCTTTACAATTTTTAGCAGGAAATATCGTTGATGTCGTTTACGATGTTCAAATTATATTTATTTGTCTACAGGTCTATTGTGTACTATGTGCGATCTCACAATATCAGGAATATTTGGAAGGACGAGGAGGAGGAAGACAACACGGCCAATTTCAAGTAAGATATATATATATATATATATAAACCAAAACTGTGTTTTGGTGAAATAGAACGCGTTATTGTAATTTCCACATTCCAGTGACAAATGCAATTAAAGTATTTTCGTATAAGTATACCTTACGTCATCGTAATACACAAATAATGTTAATTCTAGTTTTAATTTTCTTTCTTTGAACAGTGCGAGTCAAGCACTTTAACCACCAGACCTTTATCGAACACAGTAATTTAATTAAGTTACCCTACTGGCATCCATTTCATTTATATATTGGTTGTTTGGTGCGCCTTTGTTTTTGTCGTTCTTTTTAAAGAATTACTTATGTATATGGTTCCATATTAGAGAATGTATATATATCATTTTTGTAAAGAGAAAAAAATATTTTAATCCTGATATATTGTTTTACTTAGTCAGTTCCTGTTGTTCGATTCGACCGAGAAGGTAGTTCACCATGTTCCAAACTTACTGTTCCAAGACTCGCCGTGAATGGAAAACTTTCTCCTTGTTTTCTGGAAGTTCCCTCACCTAGTGCATCTTGTAGCACTCCCTCTCGATCACCCATGTCAACTGAGCTCAGTTCTTATGTTGAAGAACAAACGATTAACGACATCCCACGACTCAATATCAACGGTCTCGGTTCTATCTCGATAAAAAACAGTCTTCAAGTCAAAGGTGAAATCGCCCCAGTAATTAAAGTTATTGTGACGGAGCAAGCTGAGCCATCTAGTGACAGCAATATGAAATCCAGAGAATCTGAAAATGGTTGTGAGAATGAATTGCCGAACAGTTGTTCGAGAACCAGAACTTCCCCAGTGGGGAATCTTACATAAAATTTACGTTCTAACAGTATAAGTGAGAAAATAAGTGGCTATCATTAAAGAGAAAGTTAAATAATCTTTGAGTAAATCTTTGAGTCTGAAATACCTGTTACATAATATATTACCCTATTACTCAAGGATGCTATTAATTACATTTTGAGAACGTGAAATTATCAATTGTAACAAAAAATGTATTTCAACCTCTTATTATAGAGGTTCTTTTCTCAGAAAATTGTGTATAGTAACAATAATTTCTTAACATGTTCGTCAAATAGGCATGTTAATTGAAAGGAAATATTTTAAATTTTCCTATAGTAAGGAATCTAAAAAAGCCAAAAAAACAACATATTGATAACAAGTACAATTTTCGGGAATGAGATTTTACAAGTATAAATAAATTTAGTTTTAAATAAACTTATCAAACAATAATTATACTAAAGAAATATGGTCTTATTAAAAAAATATCAAAAAATTTAGTTTAAACAATAAATGGTGATTATTTTAACGTTGTAGAAATTCCTTTTTTTTCCTTTTCCATAATTCCACAAGATTTTAATCAACAGTTTAGTGCAATCAGTGCTAACTTTAATATTGTAAATTGCCTTAGTTTCCAATCTATAGGTTAATTGGATAAATTAAGACATCATGTAAAGTGAAAACTTTACTGAAATCTTTGAGTTTCCCTCGTATAATGTAAAATGATAGTAAAATTATAGTTCGTTTTTTTTTTATATTGTTCTTAAAGTAATTATTTACCTTGTTAAGAACTTCAAAACCGTTCATTATCCATTATTTAATTAACGATTTTTATACGTGTTGTTTAAAACAAAAAATATCTCGTCTGTGTTATTTTGGAAATATTAATACATATTTATATTTCATGGAATTCTCTACGCCAGGTGGCACTGCCGTAACTCGTCAAATGGGAAAAAAAGAAAGCGAAATTGCTTCTTACGTTGCTAAATAAAATAGAAAGTCGGTAAAATGTGAATTTTATACAGCTAATAATTATATCTCAAGAGACATGGTAAGTCTTTGGCTTTGGCTTATGATGTTAATAAGAGAAATGTAAGTTAAAAAATGTTGTATTTTCTCTTTCAGCTATGTAAAATATTTTTGAGAGATGTTGTGTACAAAATAAGTATTATTAAATTACATGAATTAGCTATTTCAATAGTTATGGTTAAAAATAAGGCCTTCAGAAAACACGTATGTTAGTTTAAATTGAGAGAATCGGGTATGACTGCATTTTCATATATTGAAAGCGTTAGCTTAGAATACCAAATTTATAAACGTTATCTTAAGTCGAGACAGAACTTAAACGAAATTTCAAGTATGTAGCCGAAATTTAGCATGTTACTATTAGTAGTGACATAATAATAATTAAATAAGTGTTGAAACATTAGTCTACATGTGCTTGTTAAAAACCAGTCTAAATAATTGGTCTTTACGAGACCTTCCACTTTACAATATTAGTGAGTCCTTAAAAACCTATAACAAAACACTGGACAGAGAAGATTATTTAAAACATTAAATAAATAAAAGTCCTCACTTTTTGTAACAAACTTATAAGCTGACATTAGGCCTATATTGTAAACGTACATTATAGAACAAGTTTTATGCTTAATAATAAACTTGCACTTATCAATAAGCTACCAAGACCAGCACAAAGGTTTTGACCTTTTAAACTTCGCTTTAACCTTACTTCATATAACAAATTTCAAGGCAATCTATTAAGAAATACACGAGATATAAAATATCAAATTTTGATTGAGTTTCTTCCTATTTTTTTTTCTTTGTAGCGAAAGTACAGAAACGTTATTTGCTAAAAAAAAACATACTTAACTTTTATGGATTTTTTCAAATTGTGTACACTGATAGACCTTTATAACCTACAATTAGGTATCAAATTTGGTATAAATATAAGCGAGATGTGTAAAGTTATTCAGAAAATAATTGCTCAATTTTGACCAAAATTTTTGCGCACGCCTACGCAAAAAGTCACATGAGCTATCGGTTTACAATTTTTACTACAGCTTCACCTAAGAGTAAAAGTAATTCGGATTAAAGATAGCCGACTTAGAGGAGCAAAACTATAGGGTGAAAGCACGCGCAGATACATAAATATTGGTTAGGCCAAGCAAACTAAATTAGCAATTTCTAACTCAAGATTTGTAAATAATCATCTGGGTGGACGGTTATTATTCATTGCCAAATCTTAAGCACAAATTTGCTAAATTTTATGAATTTCTCCTAATTAAAGAGTGCTTAGTGTCACGTGATATTAGTCAAAGCAATTAGCGTAAATAATGTTGCTTGATACGGCTGTACTGAGTGCATGTGAGTGATGACAAGAAACTGTTAATCTAGATTCCATGGTGTTACTATAAAGGAAGTTATTAACGCTGATTTAGATAGGAAAACTACCACCATATATTCTAAAGAATCTGGTTGGTTCTGTAAAGTATAGGTCTATTGCGATCCAAGAGGTTGTGATCTTAAAGCTAATGTTACTATTTGGTTACTATCGAGTGTCATTTTCATGCTTGCTGTGGTTTGTCGGTGTGTATTGACAAAACGTCATTATATCTAATTAAAAACACCTTAGGTGTGAAAAAAAAGGTGCGGCCAAAAATGGATTGAGCGTGCGACTTGAGGGAATGAAATAAAAATTGGCGGCCAAACTGTTAGCTACAATTATAACATTGATAATAATTTTACAGGAAATATTCATTCACGTTTATTGTTCAACTTGAAGCATGATAGTGAGTAAAACAAAATATGCGATATAGGTAAATAATGAATGAATATTTGCTGTAAAATTCCTATCAATGGTATAAGTGTATCTACCAGTTCGGCCGCTAGTTTTGTTTTGTTCTTTTAATTCACGCTCTAATTTCTTTCTTTTTTTCACACCTAAGGTGTTTTTAATTATATATATATACACGACAGTCGAAACTATAGAAACAATATGAAGAGAAATGAAAACAAACATGTTATATTATTCAGTTTTGGACATAAATTACTAGATAAAACCAACATGTTAAAGCTAGAGCATGAGGATAGGAATCTAAACTTGTTGGTTTTACCTTATTGTATATAATATGTGACTTCATTTTCGTCCTTCTGTAATATTTAGTTTTTATATTACTATAAAATAGCGGACGAAAACATGTAATATTCTTATCTCTATGTGATCACTTGACGTAAACTTCAGTAGTTAAAACGAATATCGTTAACAAGATATTATTTCCCTATGTTTATCATCAGAAGTTGAATTTAAAACAAAAATTACCAATTTAGAATCGCTTTCTTGTAGACTTCACCCTTTTTTTGCAGTACAGTTTTTAAATTTCACCAAACGTTCCAGTTCGTAGATAGGGCATACTTTTCTAGCTCAAATACACCGTGATAACTAATAGTACAAAAATTGTAGAAGAAATGTTGTACCTAAAGATAAATTGATGTTCAGCTGTATAAAGTATTAGTGGTTCTACGATTAGCCTGAAGGCTTATAACACTGACAACCGGGCTTCGATACCCGTGCTGGGCACGAAACAGATAGTTCATTGTGTAGCTTTGTGCTAAACAACAGACAAGGTAAACATAAAACTGTAGGTGCGAATGAGACAGTATTCAAAAATTAATATTAATAACTTATAAATCCATTCGTTTATTAAGTGCTTCATCATTCCAACTAATATACATTTTTACTTTGTTCAATTTTATGTAATTTGTGTTTTAGCAATAAAAGTACTTGAAATGAAACTTCTCTTTCTTTCTCTCTCTCTGTCTGTCTACATATATATGTAGCCTACTAAAAACTAGAAAAACACCTACTCTAGTAGGATTGCCATTTTATTAAATAAACAAATCATGAAACAAAGAGTATAAGATCAATTAAATGATCTACCTTTTGTAGTGTTAAGACAGAAACACAGTTATATATTGTACACTATCCTACCAAAAGTCGTGGGACACGGGTAGTTATGTATAAAACATGTCTTTATTCCAAGAAATTAACAGTGTGTTGCTTGCCTTTGGCCTTAATGACTGCTTCAATACGTAGTGGAAGACTGTTTACTAATTTCTGGTAGAAAGCTGGTGGTATTGTGCTCCACTTTTCCTTTAAAGCATTAGTAAGCTCCACTACTGAAAACGGCCGTCTTGTCCATCCCCTAATTCTGCGTTCCAGTTCATCCCAAAGATGCTCTATCGGGTTGAGGTCGGGGCTCTGTGCTGGCCACTGCAATGTTATTCTTTTCAAACCACGCGTTCACAATCCTTGCTTTGTGACATGGAGCGTTATCATGCTGGAAGGTGTAAGGGCTGATACCATAAAATTGTCACAATGTAGGACACACAGAATTGTTCAGAACGTCAGTGTAGGACTCAAAATTCACGGATCCATGCGCTGCGACCAGTAGATCTAGTCCATACCACGAGAAGCACCCCCCAGAACATGATGCCGCCACCTCCAAACTTCACTGTTAGGACAACATACTCAGATAATAAGCGTTCTCTAGGCATCCTCTATACCCAAACACATCCATCAGAGTGGAAGAGCGTGTAGCGTGACTCGTCGCTCCACAGGACCAATTTCCATTGATCCACGGTCCAGGTTCGGTGTGCTTTGCCCCATGCCAATCGACGATGTGCATTTGTTTTTGTTATCAACGGCTTGTAGGCTGCAGTTCTTCCGTGAAAATTCATGGAATGCTGTTCTCGATGTGTCGTGGAAACACTTATAGCATTGCATGTAGCTGCTCGCATCTCCAAACACAGATTCTCTAGGGTCTGACGCCGAGATGACGTAACCAGTCTTCTCAAGGCTCGTAGGCTCCTGTCAGTCAGTATTTTACACTTAACTGATCGTTTCATGGGCTCATTGTCACCTGTGGACTTCCATCTCTTCAGCGCGTTGCCAGTTGTCGACCTGGTAATGTTTAATTGTTGCGCAATAGCAGGTACAGACATTTTCCTCAAATGACATTCAACTATCCTTCCCCTCTGAAACTCTGTTAGCTCTTTCCGTGTACTCATCGTTCGGCGTACAAGTTCGAAATGACTTCTGAGCGAACCGCTGATCACCTTTATAGGCCAAACTATTTGCATATTTTGTCGTCACACCCATTTTCCTGCAATAAGAGGTGTGTCCCATGACTTTTGTTGGAATAATGTATTTATAATACCTGAAATCCGGACCTATGGAATTGCATACCACTCCTCAGGAAGATGTAGGATGAAAGTATTCACAGAAATTGGTTTCTAAAGACACTTTTATAGAACATATGGACCACACATACTTAAAATGGTTTTTATCCACTGATCTGCCTTCCGAGGGAGAGCAGTAGTGCCCTAATCTTCAAGCCATCGCTTCTCGGACTGAATAAACACGAAGACACGCTTTTGATTGGCAAGCTAGTCATTGTCGTACAGAGATAAAATACCTTTCTATAGGACTATGATATATCAAGCAGTAGTGACCATCCCTTTGCATACAAAATGGCACACATAACTGAAATCTTGCATTATTTGTTGCTGCTTGCAGATGTTTCAACAAAAATTCTAAGTAGAATAGATGTCAAACCCAGGTGCGTTCACTATCCAAGGATTGTACCATATACTGTCCAAAAAGGCAGGAAGGTGTGATAGCATCTGTGATGCACACTGCTGTCGACGTAGGCTATTACCTGGAATGAGGAGTAATTTCGTCTAGCCATTCTGCTGTCGTGACTCATGTTAAGAAAATCATTTCTGATGGTATAGGTGTACAAACGCTCCTGTAGTATAACAGCAGAAGCCGTTTGATGCGAGTCATTTTACACACTTCCATTTACAGAAAATGTCCTTTCTGTTACTTTTGGGAACTCAGATGATGTACATACTTTTCTTTACCAAACTATATCTTCATCTACACGTCGGGATTATTTGTATATGACTCCATTGGTACAGGCGATTTGTATTCTTGGATGGATATTTACTTATTGATAGGTGTGTGTATTAATATTCATTAATATCGATGAAGTGGCTAAGTGATTACTAATTAAATAATTTGTTTTAGAAGATGTAATTTTGAAAAGCAAAATATTTTACTTTCCTCTCTGACCACATAGATAATTTGCCATTTACTGTTCAGGTGGCCTAAACCATTGTGCTGAGAAACTGACAACACACGTTATGGAATTACTTTAAAAACAGAGTTTGATTTAAACATTTACAATTAACACGATATTTTCATGAGGAACACGAGAATCGAATCCTGATCACTATCACTACATAGCAATTAGTATGTAGTTATATAAAAAATAGTTAGGATAGAGCGAGGAGAACTGGGCCACCTGTTCTAATTCTCAGGTTCATATTATCAGTTTAAAAAAAGATAATATGATTACGCGGGGCTCTAGGTCGTTCATTTTACAAGAAGAAATGTGACAATCACTTTTTTGTGGTAAGTATTG
>NW_013665723.1:331791-351442 GCF_000517525.1 Limulus polyphemus | reverse complement strand
AAGAATGGAGACTATTTCATTTAATAAATGTTTTGTTTTGATATATATAAGTTGTTCGGGTTTTTCCATATAAAAAAAAAAGCGACATTAATTTCTTGACGACCTAATATTTCATGTATTTGTTATTTTACAACTTCTCATATTGATTTCCAACAGCAGATGGCACTGCGTTACTAGTTAACTTTCAATAAATTACTTTATTTGCCCATCACATCTTGACATTTTGCCTTGGCATTAAGCTAGCAACTGCTTTAAAAGATATGATAAATTTCATTTTAACACTTTGAACGGACGCAAAATGATTTGTTATTTTTAATATTTAAAGTAATTTTAGAATTTTTAACATTTATTCATTAACAACAGCTTACACATTACAAAATAACAAGAATACAATATAACTTTTATTGTTTGTATTTAATATCAAAGCTACATAATGTACTTTCTGCGCTGCCACTGCAGGTACCAAACCTCGATTTTGAATATTGTAAGCCCTTAAGCTTACCCATGAGCCACCAAGGAACAGTATAATTTAAACATATCAAGGTAACTACAAAACAAAATATTCAGATATACCTTTACCTACAACGGTGTACTAAACGACTTAATATGCATTTAGGTATTCCACAAATAATAATAATGATAGGACCAAATATTATGCTAGCAGTACAAATTTAAATTATATTTATTGTGTTTTTGTGCACGTAATTAAAACTATAGGAATTTCGTACTTTAAATTTCCAGTTATTAAGTTGTAGTTGTTTTATATAGTTCATACTAACAAAATATTATTGAAATGTTTTCTAGTAAATGTAGGATAATTGCTTAATTTGAATTAAAGTAGTGCTTCTCACAATTAAAGTAAAGACTAACTCATATCAGAAAGTTTTACAAAGGGCTGTTCAAGGTATGTGATAATCGTAGAAGGATTATTGCCTTGGTCTTGCTGACTTTTTTTTTCCACCACTGATGGAATTAATTGCATGTAATATACTGCAGGAGATTTCCACGCAAAACACTGAAGACGGTGCTGTCCCCCTTCTCTTTAAATGCTTTCCATAGTCCGTCAACTGTACGTAAATGACCTCCAATGACCCTTATAGAAATCCGTAGGCACAGAAGTTCACAGGACATGTCTGCAAATAGTACAGCACGAGTTCTTTTTGTATTTTCATCTTGCGAAGGAACTAACGTGTTGAACTTGGACTTGTCACTGGACGTTTTATTTTGATGGAGCCATTCTTTAGCTATAGTCTAGTAGTTAGAGTGCTCGAATAGCAGTGTAGGAGTCGTGGAATGGAAATCCGTTGCCGAACATCCTCGTCCTTTCCGCTGAGGAAGCGTTATAATGTTACGATCAATCCCACTATTCTTTGATAAATAGTAATCCAAACGATTGTTGTAGATAGTATTATTGACTAGCTGCATTCCCTCTATTCTATCACCACAAAATTAAGGGTAGCTAATGTTGATAACCTTCGAGTAACGTTGAGCGAAACCCAACAAACAAACAAACCGTACAAGAATTGGTATTTCCGTATGATATTGTGATATGTACATATTAACCTGGTAGTATGTAGAGTTCGTTTTGGCATTTTTCTTGACTCTTGAGGTGTTTAACTTACCATAGAGCTGTAACCCGCAACTACCATAAAACCTTTGAAAAACATTCGGGACATGCTCTGTGCCTTTGTTTAAAATGCTGTATCACCAGTAGAACCATAACAAACATATTTACTTTTGTCATACACCAGATATCGCTCACAGCTTTTCATAGTTGTTCTTCCATTCAGCTATTTAATATTTCCATATTTAGTGCCAAGTATCATCCCTGAAAGTGGTTAAAAATGGTTTTTACTGTTTGGCAACTCTGGGAGAATCTTGAGAGCACGACTCTTGTGATGTGTTGCTTTGGTAGTTCTTAAAAAGTATGAATTATCTTGTGTAAAGTTCCATGGATCGTTATTACTATTATAGCTGCAATAGATCACTGTGCCCTTGGATTACTTACGATGACAAACTGTTTACCTTCACATGGAGTAACCTGTGTTATTATTACTGGAATCAACGCTTTCCCTTGCTTTCTCAATATGGTTTAACATTAAAATATCGCTTTTTAAGAAACGCTAAATTCCATTCTTTTTCATGCTTTTATGATCTCGAAGAAGGAAAACTAAATATTCAGAAATCCTGTAATACAGCGCTTTCAGAAGGGATAAAATTTAGGTGTTATCTGCATTCTTAAATCACAAATTTCACTTAATTCACACAAATAGGCTAGAATTTTATCTTGGGTAGTCACATTCAACGGGTATACCATGGGCAAAGTTACGTTGTTACCACAGATCGTGAACAATTCTCTGTCTAAGAAAATTAGATCAGTTGAATTTCACTTTGGAACCATTTATTATGTGCCTGAAAATTCATAAAAAACTTGTTATGTAAAAACCATTTCGTCTTTTTTCTTTTCATAAGGATTTGTTATTTTAAAATAATGTTTTGCAACTGAATAATCGCATTATACGTTTAATGACCACACGTATTAACAGAGATCAAAATCTACAACTACTGTGACGTTTTTGTATTTACGTTACCTTGAAAAACAATGGTTGGAGAAGTGTTCCGCTAGTTTAAAACGCTTTATTATAAGACTGTAGTGACGATGCCTCTAAAACGTAATGAAAGTGGCGACATTTGAACAGTAAAGATAAAAAAAACTAACAGAGTTGAAATTACCGTTTTACGATACAAGAGAGAGTCCTCAATAGCGGCGGCACTTGAAATTATTTTAGGTAGGATTAGAGTAAATGCATCTATGAGATCTTTCTTCCCAATCCATTAGCTATATTTTTGTGCGTTAGCAATACCAAGCATGGGATGCGCGTATACCCGTTCCATTTTATTGCTCATCAGGATCTTTACCAGCCTACCGTCAAATTGAAATTCTTTTAGGCAGGATTAGAGTAAATCAAGCTGTGAGACCAAGGGCATGGTCAAATACATCAATCGAAAGGGTTTGATCTCCTGAACTGTAACTAGATATCAAATTGGTCATGAGCTGAAAGTTTGTACTTGAAAAAACTCGGAGCTATGCCACGGCTAATGATTAATAGCAGTTCAAAATAAGTCTTTATCATGAACAGTTATTTTATAAGTTATGTGGTCATATTGGTAGTACAAATTTTGATCAGTTGTAATTAGACGGTTGTAAGTAGTTATAGTTTGTTACCTCAATATATATATAATATTCGAATTAATAAGTTCTTGAAACTTAATGAACTTTCATTGATACTAATATTCATAAATTACTAAACAAAGCAACTGCTCCTAACATTTTACATTCAATGTTTCTAAAAAAAAGTTTTGTAATAATTCTATGTATATCACAGGTATAAACAGAAAAATAGTGACAATATATTAAAAAGTTGATTTTTCTTCGAGGCGGAAATTATCCACAAATGTATATTAGATGCTCATTTAAATAGGCCATTAGGATGTTATTTCCAAGAATAAACGATAATTTGTTGTTCATAAGATCTATGTGACTTTGTTGTGACTTAGTATAGTTATAGTTGTCTTTTACAGTATATAAAGACACATTCCAATAAAACCTGGGAATGCGTTCTGTTTATATCTTTTAACACGTCTTAGCAGAATGCCATGTCTTTATTACAGCTGCCAATTTCATCACAGTTAGTGAATCTGAGGAAGGAAAGCAATAAAGCTTTCGTGAGAGGCTAGTGTTTGTCAATCTGAAGTTGGTTTGCAACCAGGAGAATCGGATCTTTTGCTTTTCTTCAAGCTGTAACCTAGTTACTTCTTATTCACTTTACTCACACTGTTGCCCGTATACTACTTGTTGACGAAATATCATGATTTATTAAGAAAACTTAGTGTTGTATGATATTTTTGGGGCACACTTCAGCTTATCACTGCATAACCTTTTTTCAGTCAAGAAAATTCAGGTAGTTTTGGCTTGTTTATTTCATTTATTAGGTCCTATCTAACCAGTTAAAGCCCTCGTATATCCAATACCGCCTTTGGTAAAGTTTGAATTTTATGGTACTTCTGATCAATGGTAAAGCTCTAGGTGTTGTGATAATATTTGAAAACATTCAACGGATCTATGTAAAATGACCTGAAATTTGCAACCTGTGTTTGTAAGTTCTGCAACCTATATTAACTCATTTTATGCCCTTTTCGTATCATTTGATGTCTAATTGACGTGAACCTTTTGTTCGTATTATTTCTGTAGGTGTTCATTTTATTTAGGAATTTTTGCTTCTGGTCTGGATTATTATTGGTTCCCTGTGAACGGAACGTGACAGCATTTAAAACACTCACGGTTGAAGGAAATCATTCTCTTTAACGATCAAAAAAATATATACATGCAGATTGGTTACTATAACAAATAAACATTATCAATATAACCTTTAACTAAAACGTTGCTTTCAATCTTGTCCACTCATCCTAAAGCCTTGAAATAGTGCATATTCCCAATACTATGGTTAAAATATGTGTAATTATTTTTGTTTATACATTTCCTTCAATGAAAATCTAAAATGACAAAAGCCACTAAAACGTTACTCTAAAATTATCGTCCCTCGAGTGGGTCAGCGATAAATTTATCTAATTATAACGCTAAAATTCGGGCTTTCATTCCAGCCGGTGGACATAGCGCAGATAGTTTATTTTGTAGCTATAATTAACTGGAGATTGTAACATACTAATAATGGTTTAAATGTTTTATTTTTGTAAAATAATCTATGTCAACATAAAAAATAAAAATAATAAAACAGCTAAATAATGTTTCTTTTAAAACGGTCCCGTTATTTACGATAGTAAACGACGGATGACTGGTTTGTTTTAAAATTCGTGCAATGCTACGCGAGGACTATCTGCGCAAGCCGTCCATAATTTAATAATGGAAGACTAGAGGGAAGGCAGCTAGTCATCACCACCCACCGCTAACTCTTGGGCTACTTTTTTACCAACGAATAGTGGGATTGACCGTCAATTTATAACACCCCCACGGCTGAAAGGACGAGCATGTTTGGTGGGACGGGGATTCGAACCCGCGACCCTCAGATTGCGCGTCAAAAACCCTAACCACCTGGCCATGCCGGGTCCGGATGACTGTGAGTGTAAAGAACGTTCTCATAAAAGCCCACTGCTTCCGTATCCCTGTTTTAGAAAAACATTGAATATTTGTTAGCACGAGAATGAATAATCCCTTGCAAATTTTTATTAGGATAGTTGTTATTTGTATGCGCATTTTTTTTTACATTTTGTTTACGTTTGTTTGTTTGTTTTTAACTATGCACAAAGCTACACAAGGGCTATCTGTGCTCTACCCACCACGGGTATCGAAACCCGGTTTCTAGCGTTGTAAGTCCGCAGACATACCGCTGTGCCACTGGGGGGCCTTTGTTTACGTTCTAGATTGAAGGAGAAAATCAGTGTACTGCATAAAGTGTAAGTGTTGTAATCAAAGGGTAATGTTTATTGAGCTTAAAATACAAGAGTATTTCATGTGAATCAACATGGGTAGCTTGAAAGTAACTTTCGTGTGTACATACACATTTATATCATTTTTTGTGATAGTGTTGCAGATCATACATAGGTTTTCGGCTACATCTAAGCACTCATAGTTTGTTAACGTCGCAACATGAAATATATTATCACATATGGGATAACTAAACATATATGATGAACAGCTAAAAACTATAGTTTCAAGAAATGCCATTTCTTATTAACCCAAAGTTTCAGGCTTACAGTACTAAGATCAGAGTTTGATTCCTCTAGGTGGACATAGCACAAAGTGATCATTGTGTAGTATTGCGTTAATTCACTTTGGATGTTTGTTTTATAATGTCATATATTTGGAATTTTCGAAATAAGATTTAATATTGAAATGATATTAATTTACAAACTGCATTTCATTTCAGTTTACATTTCAGTTTTTTTTTCTCCTGCTTTCCAAAAGCTTTGATATTTTTATATTTTCAGACTATTTTTCGGTTTACTACTTAAATATATTTTCAGTAAACCACTCTGGTGGCTCAACGGTAATCTTGAGGGGCTTCTAATGCTAACAACTGTGGTTCGATACCAGCAAATAGCCCATTGTATGAGTTTCCGATTAAAACACAAATAGATAAATAAATAAATATTCGAAATTGCAAATAAATTGCTGTCATTTATTTTTCAAATTACTTCTGACCTATGACTTGAAAAAATTCATTTTAATTGTATTATCATTAGCAAATACACATCCAAACACTTATAAAAAAAAATCAGTAATTTAGTTATTGTAATAAGTTAAATATTATTCATTTATGTGTAACTTTTACAAGCACGTACTTAGACCAGTATGTTTTTTGCTAAATGTTTATTCATAACCCAACACATATATTTCATACATTTACTCCTTTTTGTCAATTCATAATTATTACCGTTATGGTGTTTGTCTTTTCTATAAAAAATACGATATTCCAAACTATACATACACCGTATTTTTATGCCCATTCACTCTTTTAAATTCACATGATTTATTTTTATCATAAAAACTTGAGTAATAATTTGTTGAAAACAGGGAGGACTTAAGCTGTTGGCTATATAAACAGCGCTATACTATACGAATAATAGAAGAAAGTGTAACTATTAATAATTATAATTAATACAAAGATTTACTCCTGAAAGACACTGAGAAAGTTTAATGAAATATCGAGAACATAAATGACAACATTTTTTACTGGAGTTTATCAAGTCAAAATCGATCAAAAACGTCGGTTCTCTCAGGGTCGTATTTGACTAGTTCAAAATTATCTGAAAACTTTCACAGCATTGTTGAATAGTTAGATGATCTACTGATTTTTTGTCGAGCGTCATTGAACTTCTTGAAGGCTAGTGTCTTCTTATCAGTAACATTATCAAATCCAACAGGACAGGTATAGGATCTGTAAGGAAGTGTTGTACTTTCACGCTTCGATCGTTTTCTGTTGCATTCATGTTGACATGACCTAGAAGCAGCTGTCGAGTCTGCGAATCAGAGAGAAATAGAAATATTCATTGATATTTTGTTTTACGCCACCATGAGAACATGAAAACATTGTTCGTTTAGAGAAATTGGAAGTCAACATCATCTGTAGTAAGAAAACTAAATGTTAAATCATCATCATACTTGATACTGCAATGAATAGCTAGTATGTGAAACTAAGATTGTACATGCACACATAAAAGTATGGATTTTAATATTAACTTCTGATCAAAGCAAGCTACATAAATAGATCAAACTACAACTCGCCTGAGTAATGGGTATAACTAATGAAATATAGAACTTATAATGTCTTGTTTCATCAGTTAGGTACCTTCGGTGTTAGCTATATTTTCGACTGTAATCTTAGTAATCTTTCGTTCGGCTAGCTTAGGAGATTTTGGTTAGTCCTCAATATATATACTTAGCCAACAATGCAAAATAATATTTCAAATGAAACTATTAGAATAAAAAAGGAAAACAAATAATAATTATAACTATATTAAACATTCTTATAAATACTGCTAAAAATGGCATACATTATAAAAAAACTTAATTATACTTATTAATCTATAAAGTAGAGACACAATACAACAGACATTTTGGTGGATGGATAAAATATTCTAAATGGAAATAACCCTGGATACCATTGAACAAAGATAAATCGCTGCGGAGAATACTTTAAGACATAGTTAACTAGCGTGTTGATGTAACGCTAAGTGTAAAATCCTATCTTTTAAAAATGACTTATACATTCAGACTAACTAAAGTTTTGCTACTAGATAATTTAAACCACTAAGAAGTAAGTAACTCAGAGAAATATAAAGGTGGCATATGAGAAAAACATAGAAAGGCGATATGGCTCTAAACTAGAATAAACGTTACGAAATTATCCTTCTCACAGCAAATTTGATATAACAAACCAAGTAAATTTTGTAAACACAATACCAAACGTCATTAAGTTAAATTCTTGTAAACACAATACCAAACGTCATTAAGTTAAATTCTTGTAAACACAATACCAAACGTCATTAAGTTAAATTCTTGTAAACATAATACAAAACACCATTAAGTTAAATTTTGTAAACACAATACAAAACGTCATTAAATTAAATTCTTGTAAACACAATACAAAACGTCATTAAGTTAATTTTTTAAAAACACAATACAAAACGTCATTATATTAAATTTTGTCTGTTTGTTTGTTTTTAAGCGCCAAGGTATTGAACCCGGTTTTTTAACTTTTAAGTTCACAGACTTACCGTGGAGTCACTGGGAGAGGGGGGGGGGCATTAAATTGAATAAAACAGAGCATTGAATTAGTGCAAAGTATAAGGACTAACTTCTAACCACGTTTCTTTTAATGTGTGTATATACAGAAATACATCTTACAAAATTATCGTAATCGAAATTGTTAACCAAAATGACACCTTAAAAGTGCACATGGGATAAATGACAATGTTAGAAACCCCTAAGACCCTTGCTTAGTCGTCCCTAGTTCTGATCATAATCAGAGCAGCTAGCCAACAGCTCCCGCTATCACAAGAACTTTGTCTGGCCTTATGAACCGAATAACGTTATTGACTGTCACTTTTATAAAGCGCCCACACCTGAAAGTGTGGAGTATGATCCACATCTAAAAACACTAACACCTATTTTGTGCACGGTTCTTATAGAATGAGAGAATAGCATTATTTCAATAAGCACAAATATAACAAACGTTTTACCTCCTAATAAGGATTCCACTTAAGCTTTGTGGAAAGTTAGGCTTAAAGGTTTGGTTGAACATGAACAAAAATATATTTTAAAAACAAGGGCAATTCACGTTCGATTGAAAACAATTTGCTTAATAAAATAATTTCCTTAAGTCTGTGTTATGATAACTTTGTTCATAAGTTCTTCTTTCATTATATCATAAATTTTGAATTAACACAATGTATCTTTAACAGATTTCCTAATTTCTGTTCGTTTTCAACAACAACAAAAACACATTCTCTCAGAAAAAAAAAAAAAACGTACATAAAAATTATCATAGCCATTAGTTCAGAACGAATTCACCAAAGTACTAATCAAAAGGACGTAACCACAAAATCATTAAATCTATATTGTTTTCACGCATCAATTAACATTATCCACAATCATAAAACATATTGAATTATATTTTATTCTCTGACAGTAAATTCATCTTAATTTTTTTTATCACAAGCACTGCATTAAAAGTTATATGTACAATATTTTCTTTATGATTACTTCAGGCCAGAAGAATACTTACAGTGGGCTTTGAATTTATATATAAAATACGCACAAAAATGATAAATTTGAAAGTCGTGTAAACATTTGTATTGTACTAGTATTTCATTATTTATTTTAGGCTAGATGCTTTTACATCACTCGATGAGTGTGTGTGGCTTAACATCTGAAATGTTCTTGACAATTTAAGAAACAATTTGAACGGTATAAAAACACGAGTTGAGTTGCAGTTGATTATTGAGTATGTTACACAAAATATATACCTATTAAAAGTAATACATAAAACATTGAATAATGAGTATGTTGCAAAAATATATACCTATTAAAAGTAAAACATAAAATGTATCTAGTAATTAATTTGGAGTTTGGTCGATACTTACGCAATGGTGTACTGTTATTCCCTAAAGCAGAAATTATCAGTGGCTTATCTTCACTGGAGTCTTGAGAAGGCGAAAGGACAGAAGACACTTTTCCACCAAGTGACATTGATCGATTTATACAGCCACTCTTGATCTTGCTGCACTCGCTTTCTTTTTCTGTTGGCTTTGGCGAATTCGGAATCAACTCAGAACTATTTTTTGATAGTATGTGACCAGCCGATTCCTCACAGCTCGTGTCATCTACGCTCCTGTGAAAGTCGCTAGAATGTTCTTCTGAGATAGATGTGAGTTCTGATGACTTCTGCGATCGTGAATTTGACATGGAGTTGGAAGGAAGTAAAATTTGACTTGACGTTTTGGTTCCATTTTCGCTTATCTTTATAGTAACTTTCGGAAGCTCAGATCTTTGATTAGGATTATTAAATCTCACGTTGTAATGTCTTGAACCAGACCCCTAATGGAAGACATATGTACAGGTCATACTATACACAAAATAAAAACCTTTCCATTTCGGATAGTTTTTACGTAAAAATATATTTATCATAGTTTTTCTCGTTTTGACAGAACCTTATTTTCGCTTCGTTGTTGTTAATCGCAAAGCTATACAATGGACTATTTGTGCACTGCCTACCAAGAGTATCGAAATCTGGTGTTTAGCGTCGTAACCCTACAGACTTACCGTTGTGTCCCTAGAGGGCGAACTTCAACTAAAGGGAGCGTCAACATTGAAATATATAACTGTTGAGAAAACTTGTATATATGCCATAAAATTTGAAACAAAAACTATGAGTATTTAATTATTACTAATACAGATACGATCGAATAATGTTTAAAGTGGCATGGACATAATAAGAATTATGTAAAAGACATTGTAATATTATATGTCAAAGGCAAAACGCCAGTTTGTTGTGTTCGAATTGGTAGGTCTAAAGCATACCTAAAATAATTCATTGAGTACATTTAGAAACCTTATCCAAATAAATGTCATTCTGTACCGATTTTATTTTTCGAAAGAGGTGGTGTGGTCGACTAGTATTTGTATATTCTCTTTTTTTCCAGGTTTCTTGGATATCATCATATCTATAACAAAATTCGAAAAACATTTATATTCCTCACAAGCAGCACACAGATTGACCTGGAAGGTGCCAAATCAAACTCGCATCTGGATTGCTGAAAGCAATAAACCGGAAATAGATAGTGTCACCAACATAATATTTGCGAGTGACTCACTGATAGTGCTACGTAAAATTCAGAGTGGTTGTTTCCCAGATAGATGGAAGAAAACCAAACATCTGCATAGTATACTAATCCCCTGGATGTATGTGCCAGATTATACAATATTAAAGCTAAACGAGGAAACTGACAAATTCGCAAAAGAAGCCCATTGCTGGCAGGTTATAGACCTCCTCTGCACTAATAAGGAAAAAACAGCAACCACGGAAGGTCTTTATTGACCCTCAGAGGGTCTGCTGGTAAAGAGAGTACCATATGGTGAAGCTGATAAAAGCAAAAGATGGGAAATCAGTAGGATGGTATACAGCCAGAAAGCCACCTTATAATCAGTAAAGAGATTCTATTCTACATCTTGCGAGGTTGCCAGTCTTTACATGAGAAGTCAGCACCCGTCGTTGCAACACCTGGAATTATCACCTAATATTCAAATTTATTCAACACAAAACCGGTCATACCTGCTCCAGCGTAAGAAGAGCGACGCAACTGACAAATTGTAAGGGTTGAATATAATAGCAAACAGTTTTCATAATTAGTTTTCACGGTTTACTGAAATACAGTTTCAATCGTTTTTGTGAGTCTTTTTGGTAACACACCTTTAACAGGAACAATGTAAAACATCAGTAGGTGAAGGAATGGCAAAACTAATGTGCAGTTGTCGTGGAATCATATATAAAATGTATCTAGCCTGTCACACTAATTTTGTTAATAAAACTATTGCCAAACTATGTTAGAAATTATATAGTGTGGCCAGCAGTATAAACTACATAGAATGCTTTAGTCATGTCTGATGTTTTTCAATAATACTTAAGAAATATAATTTTTTGTACAGAACAAGTGTATCCTTAGCATCATTGGCATTAATGAAGTTAAATATATTACTTTCTTGTCAGAGTAAATAAACGTTTAAGGAAAAATAGAAAACTGCAGAATTATAAGACCTGTGAATAGCAATTAATAGGTTGAGTTTTGAGAAAGCACGTAAGTAATGTATTATACAGGCACATAAGCATACAAGAGAGAGTGTCTATTAAACGGCAACATTTCTGTTTAAATGTCGAGAACAGTCAAACAAAAGCAACAAAAACAACATGAAGGAATTTTCAAGTTTACAGCCATTCAATTAGCTAGTCGTTTCAAGACCACTTAGAACTGTTAAACTCGCATGCCTGTAATACTTGCAATATTTTCCTGTCAGGACGGATATATAAAAGAAGATAAACAAGTTTAAGACCATACCCGGAGTTTTATTTAATTTTTTTGCACAAACTCTGCATTTGGCTTAAGTTGAAAATTTTGAGTTATTATCATTGTATGGTACCATTTGTAGAAAGGTTTTTATAGCGTATTACAGATAGTCCGAGATTAATACTTAAGTAACATAAGAATCATATAAGAAATCGTGTGAACAGTCGTATTTCTGCTGGTAAACACTTGTAATTTTCTACGACTTTCTAATGGGCGAAAACAAACAAATACATAGTTTTTTTTTCTGTTTTGGTCTTGAAAAATGCTTCTTGTATCATACAGAAAGCAGTTATGCAACATTAAAAGGTGAGGTTAAATTCAATATGTTAATACCATTAACGCTCTTTCGACTTAATATCTGGAAATTTAAGCCTAGAAATTACTTTTAAAAATCCAGTTGTGAATGCACGTAAACAACGTATTTAAAAAGTATTAATGCACCATCTCTTATTGCAACAATAGTAAAATCCAATATAATATAAATAATTACTGCAATTGAGAAACTTTTGAACAATAACGTATACTTATAGAGGACATTTCTTTTCGAGAGAGGAGAGTAAGGCTTGACCAACAAATATTACAAGTAATAAAAAACATTTTGTAAATGTAAAATGATGTAGATGGCAGTGCCACAAAGAATATAGGGTTGATACAGCATTACATAAATAATCCCTACATGACTTTCAATATTAAAATTTAATGTTACATTGTAAAATGCACGATTGTCAAATTGATCGACCTCGTAGCGAGAGTTTGTATTAGTCTGCAATAATCAAGACATGTTTTGACTCAACTTGGTTTTCCTTGTACGCAAGTCCTAGGCTCTTGGTTATACTACATTGATGCTTACCCTGACTTTACCATCATATTATGATAAAAAAACAGCATATCAACAGTCAGGAATATATAACTTTCAATTACTGTAATATTAAAGTCAAGTATGTATTTTACAGTGTAACATTAAATTATAATATTAAAAGTCATGTAGGGATGATCTATGTATAGCTGTATCATCTATATATTCTTGTTTGCATTTTTTTGTGGCACTGCTATCCCTACATCATTTTACATTTTCAAAATGCTTTTAATTACTTGTTTTTTGACGTTTTTTTCCCTTTACGGTAAGTTATTGTATTCTATAAATGCTTTTAATAAATTTAATATTATGTGCATTGATTGATTTTACTACTTCACTTTATACATAATATAGAGATTGGCACTGTAAAGACACCAATTGTACAGTGTACAAAGCATTGAGTATTTTACATGTTACAGTCATCTAATGTTCATCTATTATTGGCTGGTAATTTCTTTTTCACCCTGTACTTAAGCTTTTTAAAGGAACACTAGATTTTTTAAAAGCGAACTTCAAGGGTTAATGATAACATCGTTTACACTAGAATTATGATTTTGTAATTACTACTACTTATTGGGACTAAGCGATGACATCATGTACTGCCCAGAAACACATAGAGTAGATTTAAGTTTAAGCTGGCGTTAGTGATAAAGTAGTTGTTGAGTTCTTCACTGAAACAAAAAGAAGAAGGATGGACAATTTGGTGGGTTGGTCACTTTCTGCTTTGGTGTCTTTGCGATTATTTCTTGCCTTGTTTGGTATAGAAACAAATACAAGTGAGTGGCACTCATCTTTTAAAGTAAAACTCTTTGTCATTGCTGATTTTTAGGGTGAATATTTGAATTATGTCTATTGAGCACTTTAGCTCTCCCTACATATAGAGTCTACTGACTTTATGGTACGTGAAGATAAATTTTTTAGTCGAGTTGGAATCAAATTTTGATCTTTAATTTACCTACGATATAAAATTAAAACAGAATGTAAAACAATTTTTCAATTAAGAATGACCTCCATGCTGGTACTAACGATAAGAAAGTGCTGAAATTTAATGTCTTGAACAGCTTTACTTTAGACATTTATATTTTAGGTAATTACAAATTCAACTTTTTAGCCCATTAGTGCAAATAAGCTTCAGGCTATGTATGATTAACAACAATTACAAATTCAAAGTTCTTAATTACACATAGATTAAAGAAGACTCGCTCTTATGGGGAAAAACGTTGTAGTTAAAAATGCTTAAAAGAAGCGTTTGCACTGTAATTCTGCTCACGATATTAAGTTTAATCACCAAGTGGTATTCATATCTTTTAATTACGGTGTTTTTAAACCCCCTAAACAATATCTGTTTGTTATTTTTAGAACAAATCCAAATCGAGCTATCTGCTATGTCCATCGTGGGGGAATAAATCCCCGGGTTTTAGCATTTTAAGTCCGTTAACTTTCCGCTGTCCCAACGGGGCATATCCCCTATCACAAAGGCCTCATTGCTCTTTGTCTTAGCGTTTCGGAACTGACATAACGAGTGCCTATATCCAGTCAGGGTTATCATGAATTCAAAACACCATTTTTAGCCAGTGAGTAAACCTGTGTAATATTATTGAGTAAAATGTGTCATTGACGTTACTAGTACAGAGAGCCTGCAGGTATAATTTGCCACAGGGTCTTTCAGATTCTTGCAATACTACCTTTTCAGACGTCTCAATAATTCAAAATTATTATAAGTACACAATAAAGGACAACGTGTTAATTTATATTTAGATAGAATAATAAGATTATGAGTCACTCCACCCTTTTAAGAATAACATAGGAAAAAAAGAACTTTTACAATATTTATAATTATACAATCATCCGCTACACTCGGCCTTAGACTATGATGTACAGTGCGTACCAAACGGCCTAAAACATTGCCTTAATTTATTGTTCGAGTATTGCGATGGCCCTGTACAATATAAAGCGCTATGAGAGTGAAATTACATTACGTTATTATCTATTACACACTAAAAGCAAATTATTTTGTTTATTTAACAATCTCTAATTATACTGGTATATCACATTCAATTGTATATTATTTAAATTCTCTCTTCAATTATTAGAAATTTCACAAATCATTCAGCATCGCACACATAATTAATATATTATTTACACGTAATTTGTTGATAACATGATTGGGTGTGCCAAATATACTCTCAATGAACGAAACTGTCGGTTGAACAATGCATTTCAAGAGTTTCGTTAGACCATGATATAAGTAAATAACGGCTTAACAGTTACACAATATCGCCGCATATTCAATTAGCCTGAGGGAGGTTTTAAGAGAAGAACTGAAAGCTTGCTCAATATGAAGACAAAAACTGAATTACGACTGAATTACGTTTTTACAGCTGCTAAGATTATTTTATTATTTACACTACATAGTGTTCCTCTGAGAGTACTGGGAGACATTCATACAAAATGGATAAAACAAATATTATAATTTATTAGGTTAAAATCCCTCACGTAAACGTAGCACTTTATCATTTTTAAGCTTAGGACTACATCGGGTGGCAATTAAATGAGGACTTATTTCACTTTTGAAAAACAATGTTCTCATGACATAAAATAACAATACTAACGCATTTTAAAAACAAAATTAGATGACGTTAAAGTATGTTTGTTTTTGAATTTCGCGCAAAGCTACACGAGGGCTATCTGCGCTAGCCGTCCCTAATTTAGCAGTGTAAGACTAGAGGGAAAGCAGTTAGTCATCACCACCCACCGCCAACTCTAGGGCTACTCTTTTACCAACGAATAGTGGGATTGACCATCACATTATAACGCCTCCACGGCTTAAAAAGCGAGCATGTTTGGTGTGACGGGGATTCGAACCCGCGACCTTCAGATTCCAAGTCAATCGCCCTAACCACCTGGCCATGCCAGACCGACGTTAAAGTAATTACTGTTTTCAAACATAAAATTGTAAATGTAAGTAAAATAATTTTTTTACTTATTCAGTTTAACATATTTTAGAATTACTGTATTGATCTTATTTAAGTTATCTGCATTAGTGTTAACATTAACAAAAAATAAATAGTTTAAAAGGAAAGAAAAACATTCTTCTGAAATTCATAACAATTTCAAGAAATATCATTTTTTCAGTTTACGGCTGGTAATGTCTAAAAGTAAATAGTGAAAGGCCATATGAGTTATTTATTTAAGGTTGTTTTCATTCCATTACAATTTTTTGAAGTCATTTTTTTTTTCAATAGAGTTAAACTTTTCCGAAACAACTTCTGTGTCGAAAGGAATGATAGAAACAATTTCATTACAGCAGTAATAATCATAATGAGACATCAAAGGTTCGTATCGGTCTTTCACATGTTCCAAAACTCTTTCTATTATAAGTTTATATATTTCTTCAAGGCGTTAGGGTCCACACCATATACATATTGCTCTATATACATAATTTCCTGATGTATAGTTGCCTTCCAGACCGAAATAAAGATAATGATATTATTACCTGGACATGAGACAGGACTAAGTAGCAATTTAACATGAACCTCCAATCTTTTGTTCTGATTTATGAGTGGACCATAATTATTTGCTCTAGGTCACGAATGAGTCACTAATGTTTGCTCTGGGCTATATATTTTCTGCTGGAAATATAAAATTGATACCGCTCTATTTGACAATGGTGGTTAGCAAACAAAAACATTTTTATAATCGTACCAGATTACCGAGTACGTACAAAGTACTTTGCTGGAAAATATAACTGTTAAAAACACAAGAATAACCGAAGCAAAGACAGGGAAAACTATCGAATGATGATGACACTGAGAGTGAAAACTATTCCACAAATAGAGAAGCTCTTTGTGAAAACAATTTTGAGAAACATGGTACCAGTGACGATGAAGAGGTTTTGAGTGATAACAGTTCCAAAGAAAGTGATAGCTTTTCCGAAGATGGTGACTCTCAGCAAAATAATAAATGTAATGCATAGTAGTTATTGGAGACAAAGAGGCTCTTACAAAAATAGTCTCTTGTTTGATAAGTATTTAGGAATCCTAGATCATGATGTCAAAGATAGAAAAAATCAGAGAAATTCACAGGCTGATATCTGATACTCATAATTTGATAGCTATTAACTTAATAGTATGTGTTGACATTTTGATAAATATTAAAAACAAATATTCATAGAAGAATCTCTAAAATCGTTAAAATTCTGTTTGTAACTCAGATATTCACAAGTGTATTGTGAAAACCCAACGAAAATTAAAAGAATGAAGATGAAAATGATAGGCTGAAAGCTGTCCAAGCGGCTGTGAAAAAAAAATTCTGAATCAGAAATTCGAATAATGATAATACTCTCATGTAATAACACGTTACGCAAAATATCAAAACTGCATGAAACGAAATTAAATTCGTATATCATCACTAACTCACAAAAATAAAAATCATAAAAAAGTTGTATGCATACAATTAATAACTCATAAAACAATAAGTAAACGCCCTGGTGCAGTCAAATGACTTGTAAGTCTACAAGATTATCAGTTTCATTACTCTCTGAACTTTTATGATAACTATCTACAGAGAGTACGTTCAAGTTGGAGTTAACATGAGTGTAACTAAAAGATTTATAGCCATACTAATGAACGGTGCTTTGAGGGGGCGGTCTGATTTTTATATATAAAATTTGTGTCAGTCGTTTAGGAGGTTTTTTTTTTTTTACTCATTGTACATTGATACCTAATGAGTTGGCTAAGCCTCGTCTATGAATTCCGCTGCCATTTTCATTGTGTAAAAGTTATGGACACCCTATGAAGGACGCTAGCTTCCATTAGGGCTGAATACACAGGAAGTCGCCATCTTGAGCTCTAGTATACTTTCTAGAAGGACTTGAAGCCTAGCTGTGAATCCAAGAGGATAAATTCAACTATAGGTCTATCAACTTCAAAGGGAAATATCAACCACGCCCACCTGCGAAACAAAACTGACAAACCCTCATAATCTTCTTTTTGCACATCTTCCGAGTTACGATTTAGATTCAGAATTGTGTAGAGGGGCCTGCTGAGTGAGAATATAACAGGTAAAGTAAGTTATAGCAAATAATTTTTATTTGTTTCGTTCTTATATTATGACATATAATGTCTTTTCTGGGGCTCTAAGGAATTATTATTTTTTAAATTAAGCACAAAGCTACACAATGGGATATTTGTGTTCTGCCCATCACGGGTATCGAAACCCGGATTCTAGCTTTGAAAGTCCGCAAACATACCGCTGTGCCACTGGGAGGGCCCTCTTGGGAATCACTAAGAAGTACTTGTTAGTGCGTATTATTTCATTTGAATATCCAGAACTTTTATAAAAAGCTTTGTAAGTGATAATAAACACACTACATGTGTGTTATATATATATCAATAACTTTTACGACACATTAATCTATACTTATTAAAGTCAATGCTTCTACTTGATTAAATGAGGTATTACCTACTGACAAAAAAAAATACAAGTTTTTGAAAAAATCGATTTATTTCTGTGCAGTTATCTTCGTCGGGAATATAAAATCCGTTTGTAATATTTCATTATAGTGAAAAAAATTACAAAATCGTATTCCTAACGAAGAAGTTACTATTGTTTGCATAATACCTATTTTGTCGAAATGTTATATCTCGAATGCTCCACTTAATTTTTTTAATAACTTTACTTACCCTTCCTAGTCTTTTTTTTTTTTTCGCAGTACTCACGACAAAAATATTCTGACGTGACATGCATACAAATTAATGGTTGCAATTTTATAATGTAAACGTTATTGTTCTTTAGAAAAATCATTGTGTCAAACGAAGAACGATAATATGTACAGATAACAAAATGTGGTTGACAAACTATAAAGATACGACTGGTTACAACCAGTGATATTTCACTTTATTATTGCTTCATATGAAAGAGACAGTCAGCGAATTTGTTTGTTTGTTTTGAATTTCGCGCAAAGCTACACGAGGGCTATCTGCGTTAGCCGTCCCTAATTTACCAGTGTAAGACTAGAGGGAAGGCAATTAGTCATCACCACTCACCGCAAACTCTTGGGATAGTATTTTTTTATCTGCAAATAGCGGGATTGGGCGTCACATAATAATGTCTCCACGGCTGAAAGAGCGAGCATGTTTGGTGTGACGGGGATTCAAACCTGCGATCCGCAGATTGAGAGTCGAGCTCCCTGGCCACCTGGCCATGCTAGGCCTCAGCGAGTATGAGTAATATGCGTTCAACACCATCGTGTAAGCATAGTTCCGGATTATAGACTTTCAATATCCTTGAGATCCCTAATTTCTAATCAAGGAAATCTGCAATATTTATTGAGATATTTTATTTTTACAGTCACGAGCTTTCTCTAAGCCAAGCTAATACTTATCTAATGTGCTCTTACCTCTTCACTTCTACAGTTAGTCCGGCCTCTTCCTGACAAGTATTCTTGGTATTGAGAAACAACACACAAGATGCAATAGATCTGTAAACCGAAGAACATGTTTCTTTAGATTTTGTTGCTCAGATATTGCAGTTTGTATCATTTATAACAGTATAAGTTATGAATTTAACGTCATAATTTTTGAACTTTTATTTAAAAAAAATGGCTTATTGAATCAATATCATTGTTATGAATTAATATACCACAGCAATTTA
>NW_013665723.1:325586-331718 GCF_000517525.1 Limulus polyphemus | reverse complement strand
AATATTCTCTATTAGCTCATTTAATCTCCCTAAGCTGTTCAGCCATCAACTCTTTCTGGCTTGCGGTAAAAAAAATAAACAGGTGGAATGATTTCTTACCCGTTATCAACAATTGTTGTCTTTAGGCAGAAGGATGATGGAGTCCATTGATAGCTCCATTCCTGGTAGTTCTCAGGAAGTGCTTTTATAGGAATCTTGGGCTCTTCAACAGTTTGACTTACTTTGGCAAAATCTTTTCTAAAGTCATCTATTAGCCAATTCTCTCGCCGACGTACCATCAAAAATAGTCACAGTGGATAACATATGGTTTGGATCCCTTGTTTTTCTGGATTATGTTTTATGGTATTCGAGTTTTGTTGTCTTCGCTCTCTTGTGATTCTGCCCTAGATGTCTTTCGAGATGTTTTATCCTGAAATTGATGGCCTTTTTCACTTTGTAGATTTTGTTTCCATAATATTCTGTATTTTGTCGATGTCGTTTTCTTTTTCCTTCATTCATGCTCTTTTGCACATTTCCTACGGCATCCTTAATCTTGGCCTTCATTAAGCTTTTCTTTTTGTGCTAATTCTTTTGTAAATGTTATGTCTCATTATTGCAATTTCTCTCTCTTTCTTCTAATTTCTACATCTTTCTTATTTATCTTCTTTTCACTGTCTTATAATTTCTATTAAATGTCCAATCTCGCCAGTTGTAGCTTGATTTTATATTATTTTTACCAAAATAATCCTATACCTGACACTTAATAATAGTGTTTTATTCTATGAAATTCAAGTTTTACAATGTACCTCAACTAATGTTTGCTGATAAGCTTAAGTTCAAAGCAGATGTTAATGTGCAACAATTTCACTTACTTGTTAATGTTTCTCGTTTGTACCACAATTTTTTGTCTTTATTACTTCGTCAAAACGCAAACTCAATATTTACAGCATTGAACTAACTAACTTGCTGATAATAATAATCAAACCTGCTAACTCAATTATTAATCATCTATTCCAGCGTAACTTGTGTGCGTATACTGCTCATAACATTTTCTAGCTTTAAAGAAGATTCTAGTCATATTGCTATACCCATAACATGACGACAAAACTCCCTCTTGCCATACAACAATACCACATCTTAATTAGAAAATATCGTCTATGACGATAGCCTAAATATTTTAACTAATTAAAAATAGGGATGTTGAGATATACAACTAAGCATTAATAAAACACAAGACAAACAAATAAATGCACATTTAGCAACTTATGGAACAATTTAGATTAGTTACGTCGAAATTATCTTATACAGCATATCAGTTGTTAACTTCTTGTGTTATTTTGTTTCACGATTTTTGATTGAATCTCTTAATTGTAAAACGAATAACAAATACGTCAATTAATTAATATAGTTCATTTAAAGTTTTAGCTCTGATATGAAAGTTACTGTAAAATATACTATGCCTAGTAAGTAGATATAGCAACAAGTAATCGCATTACTTAGAATAACATGAAACCTGCTTAGACATTTACAAAACTTAAAACCAAATATTTTGCTGTATAACAATGATAATTTTATACTACCCATTTTTGTTCTCATTGAAAAAGATCACAGAACAGCTTCTCTATTTTTAAACTGTATTATAATTATTCACAATTTTATTTAAAACGTAGCTACAGTATTTACTGGGGAGATAGGAGATGATGACTACATTTGAAAGCGACTATTTCACCACGTAATATATACGTTTAAGAAAATGTGTAATTTTTTTGTGTCTATATGTAACTGACTCAGTATTTGCATGCATAATGTATTTGCTTTTTATCTGTAGATTTAATACCAGAAGCACGAGAAGTGCATATTCTAATGTTTCTTTGTTTTGTTTTGAATTTCGCGCAAAGCTACACAAGGGCTATTTGCGCTAGCCGTCCCTAATTTAGCAGTGTAAGACTAGAGGGAAGGCAGCTAGTCATCACCACCCACCGCCAACTCTTGGGCTACTCTTTTACCAACGAATAGTGGGATTGACCGTCGCTTTATAACGCCCCATGGCTGAAAGGGCAAGCATGTTTGATGGGACGAACCCGCGACCCTCAGATTACGAGTCGAGCGCCTTAACCACCTGGCCATGCCGGGCCGCATATTCTAATGAAGCTACTAGTATACCTGACATTAACTCATTATCTTTCTTGTTAGTATCTTTGTATTAAGCCAATATTAACATTAAAGAAATGAAAAATGATTACAGATATTACTTACGTTTAGTACACATATTAGAATATCAGTGGCAAAGAAAAACCCCTGAGCTGGGTCCATTGTCTGTAAGCATAAGAATATGTAAAGCGATAAGTTTATGATATAATTGTAAGTTTAAATAATGCTTGAATAATTAGTTCAGTTAATATGACATTTTAAACTCGAAAATAGGTGAGAAGAAATAATGTAAAATAGGAAACTGTTCCAGAAAATGCTTGTTTTGTATATTAATGGCTAATCTTAACAACCGCATAATATCTTCTAATCAAACGTCATCTGAAAATATTAACATAGTAAAATAATTCAAAACATTAAACTTTTGGGGTCAGTGTAATTTTAATTTTTTACCAGAGAAATATTTGCATCTCTCAAATTAGCCTTGCAATATCCATGTATACATATACGTGTTTTCCTTAAAATAATGAACACGAAAAACTAGAACCTTCTAGATGTCTGTATGGTAATGGCAAAATTCACATCAGTAAAATAGATAAGATATGAGATTTATTTATAATATAGATTTACTTTTATATATACAATGCTGGATTTGAAAGAAGATACTCCTGTTGCTCTTCTTCTAATCTTCAAAATATTTATAATTCTTAATAAAAGAAGAAGAGAAAAAGACTAACGAACTTCCAAACTTTTCGCTTAGAGTAAAATTCTTTCAGGTATGGAAATAAAACTTTTTGTTAGATATAAAAATAACAATGTTCTATCTACATATTAATAAAACCAGAAAAAAATAGATAGAAATTAAAAATCCATATGGTCTCATAACAAAATTGGTACCAAAAACTCATTATAATTCTTTGAAGATTTTAGTTAAAGTTATTTTCATCTTATCCTTATCATACTTATTCAAACAAACCAATTTTAAAACAAAAGCGTGACACATTTATTTAGGTTTTTAAATAAGCTCGACTTTTATTTTAATGATCGTTTATTACCTTTATATTGTTAAGGACAACGCTAAATAAATCTTTATGGATATTAATAAAATTTGTAATAGAACAAATTTCAAGAAAATGCACCACCAGAACACATATTAAACATTTCTTCATCATTAAGAAATTAAACATGCTGAATGCCAAAATAAATTTTCCTATCATACTCAGAAAAGTGGCAATAACGAATGTGGAGTAAACAAGTGAAACATATACCAATTCTACAGGAAACTAATTGATCTAATGATATTAGCTAAATTTCAACCAAAAGAGAAAGTAAAAACATATCCTCAAATATCAATCAAGGTTTGCGGCTAATTGTACTGTCATAGTGTGGTGTTTTCTTACACCTTTTATGTTGAGAATATATAATCCTATTAGAAACTTCTGTGATACGTCATACTGTTTTTGTCTCGTAAGCAGTTAATGTAATTAAAATTTAAATTAATCCTGTGTGACAATTCTATTGGTCCATAAATTCTGAGTGAAACCTTTTAAAATATTGAGGTATTATTTTGTCGATTTGTCGAACTGGTTGCCTGCCATAAAAATAATTAGTTGTTGTTGTGTATGCTGTTTCACAGTATATCAGCTTGATCGCTGTACTTATTTGATGTTCATCCAATACTGAAACGTGATATTAAACAAACTTTATTAATAGATATAGAAAGAACGAGCAATATATATTTATATTCAATGTGCATTTTCAGCAACATAATAACAAATGAAAAACATATGTGAAAATGAGTCAATGTTGTCATGAACAATAGACATAATTATGTCAGTATTTGTTTAGAAGTGGTATAAGTTGTTTGTTTGAATTTATGCACAAAACTACACAATGGGCTATCTGTGCTCTGCCCACCACGGGTATCGAAACCGCTGTACCACTGGGGGGGGGGGCAAGGGGTATAGTAAGAAATCCGCTGAATCTTCAGGTTTCGTTTATCAGAATTATAGGCAGGACAATCTCCATTCTGCGATTTAGAAGCATCAGCTTACATGCACACATAATATTTTCATTATTTTATTGTAAGAATACAAAGTTATGTGGATGTTATTATATTATGTTATAAAAAACCTTATGGTGTGCTTTCGAAAAATAAAATTACTTTATACATCTTTTTGTTTTCAACACAAACATCACTTTCAATCTCATTTTTAATTGAATGATGTATTTGACAAATGATTTCACGATATTTTACTTTTCCAAAGTGGAAATTTAGAGTTTTTAAAGAACGTATAGATTCTTAACAAAAATCCCCTAAGCAATGATGATGCTTCATGATTTTAACTTTATTTTGTTGAGCTACATTAATTTAATTATGTTTTCCACTAAGTTTGTTTTTAAACTTATGCATCATATAATGTTAGCTTATGACTAGGAGTACAGTATAACATACTGCAAGTGATTTCATATGTATATCTACCAGTTACTATCAGATGTTTTTAATTTAGCAAGGCCTCAAGATTTCTTTAAGTTCCCTTATATTAGTTTGAAAATGTTTTTTGTTCACAGCGCTTCATAAGTTCACATTATATTTACTATCTATTTCGAAAAAGGTCTTGTGTAACTTGTTATGTTAATGAGTAAGATAATGAATTTGAAATTTAATTAAAAAACAACATTAAAATTCCTAACGTATCCTTCAAGAAAACTAACAAATAAAATACGTATTTTCTTCTGAAGGTTAATTACTGTTCTTTTAGTTTTTAAATTTTTACTTTCTCACCTAAACTCCAAAAAGTAGAGTTATTTTTGTGTCAGTGAACACTGATAAAAATAATTTCCTAACATTTTGTTTTTTAAAATTTGTCTTTTTGTAGCAGTATAATGTCACCAATAACTGATCGGTTTTTGAGAGGGTATGTAACAGCCCCTTCTGATGTAAAATATTCATGCACTAATATCAGAAGGATATATTCAGATCGGAGATTTAAAACTTCCAAGACGGGCATATCCCTTGTATTTAATGGTATTGGAAAACAAAGGAATATAGGTCAATTTGAGGTACCAGGACCATCTAGGAAAAGACAAGCCGTACCCGTAGCAGTGTTCTGTAACAAATCAGAGGCCATTAACACAAAGGTCAGTGGCACAAGCCGTCCACGCACCTCACGAAACGAAGAACAAATAATTATGATATCACAACCAACTAAATTAAAAAACAGCTTAATATAGGAAGTCCTTAATGCAGTTTGAGTAGACCAAACAATTTATTCAGTAGCACAATGTCAAAATTTAGTTCTGATACATTCCGTTCCACCACAACTTTAGATCAGTTGTGATATCAAACATCACACTCCTATTATGAATGCAAAAATCTCATTGTGTAAGACTAAACGCACAAACTGAGTGAATTTTGAGAAGTTATTATTCACAATGTTACAGTTAACAACTTCTTTGTTCCACAATATACAGTTTTACCTTTGTGACAACATTCATAAGCTTTTTACATTTATTCACTACATCTATTTTTCTTCTTATGTTTGGATCTTTAAATGTGTAGAAATTCACGTCACATCTTTAGGAAAATAAAGTTATGTACATTTTTTATATAGCATTCTAGATTGTACCTTTATGCTTCACAAGGTACTCATTTCATTCTATATGTGATTAACTTGTTACTAAAAGATGTCAAATATTTTTTGTTAACTGCCTGACATAAGTATTGATAATATACATAATACTTCCAAAAAAAGCTATTAATGGAATGTTCAATAGTGCTGTTGTAAAATTTATACAATCGATCAAACAAATCAGTAGCATTATAAATATAACTATTAATTACAAAAAATAGTTCATAACATCTATGAAAATATACATTAGTGCTTATCAAATGAAAATAACATTATTTCTTTCAATAGCGAGAAAATTAATTATATTGCAAAATTGAATGATATGGGAGTTGTTTGAACCTTTTTCGTCATAAAATTTAACTGTTTCTTGCTT
>NW_013665723.1:310301-324769 GCF_000517525.1 Limulus polyphemus | reverse complement strand
CGTTTACCAACGAATAGTGGGATTGACCGTCACATTATAACGCCCCGACGGCTGAAAGGGCGAGCATGTTTGGTGTGAGAGGGATTCGAACCCGCGACCCTCAGATTACGAGTCGAGCACCTTAACCACCTGGCCATGCCGGGCCTACACTTCAAAATTACGAAAGGCTATTGCAAATACTTCCCGAGTGGTTTTGCACGAAATACAACAAACTATAAAAACTCATATTTTTTGCATTTAATAATCTTTACAAGCAGCCTTATGATATTCATTTGCAATAATGTTTAGCTGTTGATAAATTTTCTTCAAGATACTCCTATAGACTATAGTAATAGTATCCGTAGTAGCTAATTTTAATGAATGATGTTTTGGTGCCTTTGTTGTGCCATATATGGCTTTTATTCGATAATGTAAGACTTTGTAAATCTTTTCTTTGAATTTATTAAAGATTATTTTCCACTTTCTCATTTTAAATAAAGTTACAAATATTTTTGGAGAAGGCTGCAATAAGCTCTCGTTATTCTTTATAAGTTCATCATACATAAACAGGAAAATTCTGTCTGTTATCTCACAGCGTATGAAATTATATGTTGAGGTCTGTGCTCACCCTCTCTGATTAGTTTTGTAAAGCCAGAATTATACGGAGAGGCCAAAATTATTTACAAACTCCGTGACGTACAACAGAAATAGTTTAACATACTTACCGCGTCATTGAACAGGTAGAAAAAGGAGATGATATTTATCAATGTTGTGATCGTAACAGAAAATACCCAGGGAAGTAACAGCAATCTATAATCCTGAAGGAAAAACAAGTTATTTATATCACTTTCTAAGAAAAGTATCGATGAAATATATTTAGTGAAAGAATGTGTCATAACAAGAATATTCTATTATGACGATCAAATAGTTTAGGTATGCTTACGTTTCCCTTTATAGACAAACGACAATGTGATAAAATCATTTGAATTTATTTCATTGTGGAGAACGTAATTTGAAACTATTTTTATCGTATTACAATTTCAATTTTATTGCTTTGATTTTTGCTATTTATTTCAATCCAACAGGTTGCACTTTTTTTACTATCATTGATGCATTATAACATGATTTAAATTGTCATTATCAAAATAATTAATCACAAACCATCTTTATTTCACTTTATATTTCAATTATTTTATAGAAACACGGCACTTGTATATATATATATATTTATTAAAAACTCAGTTAAAACAACATTAAGAAGTACAATTATTTAAAATCTTTGAAGGCACCAGTTTTTAAAACGCCACACGTGTGAAGTATATATTTCATAATCAGTAAAATAAATATAAATTTCATATAGTATCAATCTTTAAATTTCTTTTACTGTGATTAAAATAGTGTGCTACAATTGAAAAAAAAGTTTTATATAGTATCAATCTTTTTTTCAATTGTAGCACACTATTTTAATCATAGTAAAAGAAATGTAAGTTTATATAGTATCAATATTTCTTTTTCAATTGTAGTGCATTATTTTTATCAGCTTTGTGAGTTTATGCTACTACTTCTGCTACGCTTTTCGAATTTTTAGTACATTTTGATCAACTCTTTGTGCTGACAAACATGCATATTAATAGGATACGATGAATTACAAGGCTGCCTTTTACTATTCTTCGAACTACAGCTTTGATAATGATATGTTCTGAAAATTAATATAGATAATTGTCCACAGACGTTATATAAAACACTTCACGGAATATGCTGTAGGACAAACAGTGTAGTATGTTTGTTCTATTAGATTTCCTGACTTTGTAAAGATACATCAACATTGTAGGAACATTACAGATTTAGATTTAGCACTTATGAATAATGTTTTCATAATCTATTTTCTTGTTTTCTATATATCCGTGTAATATGCTACAGTCACATAATAATGTTTTGTCGGATAATTTTATGTTTTGTTGTTGTATTTTCAATAACATATAAATGTACTTCAGCATTCTTACTGTTAACCAGTCGTGATCTTGTCATGTCATTTTATAGAAATTACAAAATAATATAAAAATTGTCTGTTTGCTTTAGAGCAAAGCTACATTGGGCTTTTTGCTGTGTTCACCACGGGAAATCGAATCCCGGCTTTTAAAATTGTAAGTCCGTAGACTTACCAGTGTCCCGTTGGGAGACAAAAAAAATGTACGATCAAATTTCATGGACCTGGTGGTTAGAGCGCTCGACTCGCAATCTGTAGATCGCAGGCTCGAATCCTCGTCTCCGAACATGCTCGCCCTTTCAGTCGTGGGGGCGTTATAATGTGCGGTCGATCCCACTATTCGTTGATAAAAGAAAAGTCCAATAGTTGAGGGTGGGTGGTGTTGACTAGCTGCCTTTTGTCTAGTTTATTACTGCTAAATTAGGGGCGGTCTGTGCAGATAGCTCTTCAGTAGCTTTACTCAAAATTCAAACCAATATTTCATGCGTTTTTGTTGATGAATTATTTTTGAAAATGACGAAATATAAGCATAAATTACAATTCAAGGCATGTTTCATGGATTGTTAAATCAATCCCATTCTTACAGTTATAAATCTGAGTTATCTAACATACCGAAGTACTTAGAGGAAATAGGGATCAATGTTCAATAGTTCTAGGCAATGAATGTGAAAAATGACTAAATATTATTAACTTATATTTGCTAGAAAAATTCTCTATTAAAGTCATTACTAATTACTGCTATTAGCTACTGAATAAAAAGAGTAGTGATAGCTTAAGTTTACACAAAGTTAATATTTCATAATAAAGTTCAACTACACTTACCAAAAACAATCCAACGAGAAGAATTACTGATGACGCAACACAGAGTCCGGCAAACACAATGATTAAAATACTAAGTACCAGAAGCTCTGAAAATAATAACAGCAACAATAAGATTAGGTCTATAGCAAGGTTTAAGTATTATTTTGTTCAGACATGTTTTGAACAAAGCGTATTCAAAACTATTCGGCTGGCTAACATAAGACATCTAACAACAAATCAACCTTGACATTCTATGTTGAAACTTTATCAGTATTTTCGAAAAGTATACTTCATTGTTTCATTCTAAAATATTTAAATTGTACTTCCTTTCACTGTTGAAAATGAGATTGCATATAATTTAATTTTTTAAAACTGTTAACTAGTTTCATTGCCGCTGGTAACCTGATAAAGAGCTGTTGCCCGAAACGTCGTTTTCTTGTTTTATTAATAAAATTATTTTAATTTGGCAAGTTTTTACCACTACTTTATATTCTATTTTGTATTTTCTTATTTCCTTGCCTACGCAATTATGTTATTCCTTTAATATATCCAACGTTTTCTAGAATTTTTTATAGAAATAATAATGCCCCAATACATAAATATACAGTTTTACTGAGTAAATTATGTATATTTTTAATATTACGCATTATAACTTCTTTAGTATATAAACCTAGTGAAATGGAGATATTTTAACTATGGAAATGTTCACATTAATTAACTTAGAAGTTAAAAAAAATTTTAAAAATACAGACTTGAACACTACAGTGTAAAGATATACCAGTTTCAACCCTGTTTCGTAGGATTTCAAGCTTTTATAAGCCACGTAAGTGTGCTCATTTATAAATTTACCATTATGTAAAAATATTAAATTGGTTAACTCATATGTCTTGTGATACTTGTTCAAAACAAGTAATACACAAGTTAAACCACAAATATGTATTGTAAAAAATAAACAAAGATATTTTGCTAAAGTTTCGACCCCATTAGTTCCGTCCATCATCAGCCAGAATAAACGAGATAACAGTATACAATACTATGTTTGAAAAACTCCTTCCAATACCCCTGTGGAACATGTTAATTTTAACCTAACGTTCTATTTAAATAAAACAACACCAATAAATAAATAAAATGCATTGTTAAACAAAGTATATATATATATAACTATTCATCATTTCACTTGATATATAGGCATGTAAATTTTAATGTACTAATTATTTATACAAAATATATTTTTAATAAGTTTATATAGATTATATAGCCATTTACATATTTACTTTCTATATTATTTTATGTTATGTTGGGTATTTAAGCTTATATCTAATTTATATGCATATATTTATTATTTAAATAAGTTACAAAACGTTTTTGCAACAGATATGCATCAAAGGGAAGGATAGCGTATATGTATATATAATACATATATACATATACATGCACTTTTTGGTGTTGTTTCATTTAAATAGAACGTTAATTGGAACGTATTGGAACACAGTTTTTAAAATGCGATAGGCATTCTTGTTTTTAGTTTATTTTCACTCTGCCTGATGATGACCCAAACAAATGTTGCTAAAACATGTAGCAAAGTTTAGCTGTTTCTGCAATAATAGGTAATTGTAATTTAATAGGTGTATTGATTTTATTAATATAAAAATGCATTTTTCAAAACCAAAGGATGTAAATTGAATAGCAAAAGGCAGTTAATTCTATTAAGATGATCGATTGTGTGCTTTTTTTTAAGTTCTAAAACATTTTATTTTACTCTATGAATCTGTCTCCTCAGTAATTAGTAAAATATGACATTTTAGTAAACTTACGAAGCATTATAGGAATGAGACTTTCCCGATTTACTATGATTTGTCTTGTAATAAGGTTTCAGGAACACTGGCTTAAGCTTTAAAAGGTTACAAGTTCGTATCAAGTATGTAATGTAAAATACGTGTGATAACTTTAAATCATGACTAATTAATATATACTTTTAATCATAATTCGTAAGTCAGCATAGTTTTAGTCACTCATAGTTATCCAAATAAAATCAGGTGTTACATTACCTGGAGAGTGAAGAACATTATTTACATGTACTGATCCTGTAATGGCGATGACAGAGTAGAATATCTATGAAGAATTAAAACGAAAGTTTTTTTAATTGCAAAGGAAATCACAAAACTATCAGTCTGTTATATATTTCATAAGTGAAAAAAGACAAAAAATAATACAAGTAAAATAACATAAGAAAAAATTAATTTTTTTAATTGCAAAGGAAATCACAAAACTATCAGTCTGTTATATATTTCATAAGTGAAAAAAGACAAGAAATAATACAAGTAAAATAACATAAGAAAGACAGAAAAACGTATTTTGGCCTTTAGAAACTGCGATTGCTCGTTAAATACATTATTTAATCTTACACGTAAATAACTACTGTAAGGTCACACGATCACAAAATGAATTAATCTGGAGCCGCTACCATCACCCACACAACAAGAAATATTTCATTAGAGTTTTAAAATAGGTAAATAGGAGATATCCATGATGAATTCGTTGAAGCTCCTACTAATTATTAAGCCTGGAAGTTTATGAACAAGCTGAGCATAAGTAATCTAATGCAACTATAAACTAATTTAATTACAAAACTTATGCTATACTTGTATATTCATCACTAAACTTATAAAATTACATAATATACATTCCAATCATAATGCATGTAATTTCTCATTGAAGTATCATTCAAACTTATAATACAAAATAATGCATTATTTCATTATTCCAAAATAACATAAAATACTCTTATTTAAGACTAGGTCTGTTGGCGTTGTGGGGCATCGTGGCTCGGTAGCTTCGTGATTCGAACTTGTAATCGGATGGTTGTAAGTTTCGACGCTGACCTGCGTTCATTCTTTCCTTGAGCAAGACACTTTACCCCACTTGTTCTAGTCTACTCATCTATATGGTGGCTACAAGTTGTTAACTGACATCCTACCTAGGCAGAGAATGGATTATCATTCTCACCCGCTTGTGCCACTTGAAACCGAAGTTCGAAACTACCGGCTCTATGTGTCTTCCAAAGGCACTGCAAAGATTTATTAACTGCCTAACTGTTGGTATAGTATACATGAATCGATGTAAACAATGATTATATAAAAAATACGATGGTAAGGCATTTGTTGAATATAAAATCCAACAAATAAAGAGCAACTTATAGTATATATTGCATTAATGTATTTGTTCAGTAGCAAATGATATATATATAATTTTTTTATCGTAATTCCAATAAAAAAAGCAAGCAATATTTTTAATTGTTTGTTTGTAATTAAGCACAAAGCTACACGTTTGTCTACCTGTTCTCTGCCCATCACGGGTATCGAAACCCGGATTCTAGCGTTGTAAGTCCGCAGACATACCGCTGTGCCATTGGGGGGGGGCATATTTTTGAAAAGCATAGATGGTGTATGCTAAATCAAAAGCTAAGATTGATGCTGCATTATTGTTACTCTCAAAAGTCTATCAATGCTAGAAACAGCTACAATAAAATTCAATCTCATTTTAAAGAGTGAAAGAAAGCACTGCTTAAATGCTTTAATATTAAACAATGGAGCAAAAAAGTACAAATTAATTTGAAATAGAAGCAAAGAAGACCGCTGCTGGAACTGCATCGCACAATGTTATATTTGATTTTAACCACTTTTTAAGGTTTATTTTATATGAACTAGTAGACACAGAAAAACAAACTGGAATCACGATAAACATAACCAGAACCAGCATATGTTCAAGTATTAAAGTTTTTAACATTAACAAAACTTGGAATTGAATCAGAATAATATCCAACACTATCACACAAATGTATATACGAATATATATATAAGTATATCAGAATCAATTCAGTGTCATGATTTATTGACGCTCTTTGCTTTTGCATACGTTATATTTAATTTTTATCTTTTAGTTTATTAGTGCATCATCTAAAATAGCTACAAATCGGACAATTATTTTAACACGTGCAAAAAAGTACAAAAGTAATTGATATCTTCCAGTTGGTGTCCATGTTATTGAACAGTGCACACCAAGTAAGTTCAAATAAGCACTGGCTTTGTATATGAAAAAACTAAAATAAACGTACTTGTGTTCTCTGGTCACTTCTTAGTAAAGTATGTTTCTGTTAAAGATCGAGTCGTAAAACCATTCGCATTTACTGAGTTATATCATTTCACTGATTGCACATACAGAGCTTACAGAGAATCAATAGGATAAAAATCTTGAAGTAAAAAAGTACATTTAACATTAAGATGCAGTTTTCACAGATCAGTAAATTAGGTTAAAGTTTATAATCAGAAACATTTAACATCCCATTCTGTTAACAACAAATGTGTTTAAGAATGAAAATAATATATTTTCCATAGAAGTGGCATCCAAACCAATGAATGATTGAAGCACTGTTTTAGTTGTCAACTAAGATCAAAATAGAATATTGAATTAAGAATGGAAAGAATGACAATAAAATTGTTTTTTCTGCTATATTTCTAATTATTTTATAAGTGCAGAAACGTTTATTCGGTTAGTTGTCAATGTTCTGATGACTCAAAATAAAGGAAAACGAAATTATACAGTGTTGCAATCATTATAATTGCATTTAAAACTTGCAAAAGTAGATGCGAATTTTAATATACTTATAAGTCGTTTATTCTCTATTAATGCACATAAACATGGATATACAGACATATTATTAAAACATACACATAGAATTTTGAAAACATTCCTTTTTGTTTCAGCGAGACTGTTTTTCAAAGTTTGTTTGTTTTTTCAATTGAACATATGTCCAGCTGTCCATGGCAGGTATTTAGATTCGGAATAACCAGGGGTGATCTTCTCTCCGCTCTTGGTTAAAAGTTTTAGAAATGTCTACATGGTGGAAAAATTTGATTTTTGTTTCCTCACTTCATTCAAGGGAAAGAAGAAGGAAAGCCGGAGAAGCCCAAACGCTGTCGTAGAAGGAGACATAGTATGATCTATTCCTGATCTTTAGTTGCACTAATTTTTAGCTCTAAGTAGACTTCTTCGTTGAAAACAAATTGATAAATAAATAAAAATTAGAAATATATATATTAATTAAAAATATAAAATAAATCTGAAAATCAAAGGGTCACAACTTAGACTGACAGGAATCTATAAATCCAAAGCTGTACATTTAGATGGAGAGGGGGTGGAAGTGCCCTGAGAAAACTTGTTTTCACTGGCAGGGCGTCGAAAGCTCTACGTGGCCAGTGTCAAAAATCGAACACTCACTGAAAAAAGCAACCCTTTTATAGGCTCATAAACAATTGTACACATACACACACACAAACACTATGTAGAGCAAATGCTTCAATTAAGAGCATATTGTTTTCCCTCTTCAACGAACTTCAAGATAATGTTCCCAAAGACATTAAACACGTTTATTTGATCTTTTAACATTTAGTTTTATGTTTTAAAAGCAACAAATGGGTTTAAGCAAAGATATTTGGGGGTACTTAATTATTACATTGAATTATAAGGAGATTTTACTTTCTAAGCATCAACGAAAATAGCGGAAATATAAGAAAAAACTAGGTGCACTTGAGGATTATATAAATTCCAAATCTAAAAAGATGCAATCAAGAACACTTTTTATTCACAAGGCATTTTAAAAGAGTGAGTAAAATAAATAAAAGTTGAGTGTAAAAATTTATTTTAATATTCCATTATACATATCATCACATAAATTCACGTTCCCATATTTTTTCACAACTTTACGAAAATAGTGTATGTGAGATTTATTATCTTAAGCCAAGCTTAATAAAATGACATCTATGTCTGTCAATGTACACATTGAACTGAAGACAACATTGTATGCATCAACAGCTAAACGTCCAGTAATAATTCACCAATATAGAATAAAAAAGAACTCAGGCATGGCATATAATATATCACTAAGACTTCTTTCACGACTTTCTCCTCTAGTTTCCTACTGTTGTTTTCCTTCAAACCATGCATTAATAATCTATAGTAATAATGTATATCATTAAAAATCTTTCACTCCTTTGTGAATAAAAATTATTTGAAAAGTTAATACTTTATTGCTAATTGAATTATATTACAGCTGCGCTACTTAATGAAATGCATCATATCAACGAAGGTCCAAAAAGTTTTAAAGACACTTTAATGAATAACGTATTCATTAACAAACAAAAAAGAAAACATAGGTGGCTAACTTTCAGACTAAGTTAATTAAATTCATAGTACTTTGAAAATTGAATTCTCTTGTTTGTCACAGTCACGTTTTGCCTCAAATTCAGCTTGTGCCAATTTTAATATTTGAATCAGCTACAGAAATGTTCGTTTTTAAGTAACTTAAAGATTAGTTAAAGACGGTTTATTCATCAATTAATCGAATAATTTACTTAGAAATAAAAAGTCACACATTTTTATTTTTTATCTTTTACACATTTATAGTTTATAGTTTGTCAGTTTATTTATAGTTAGCGTAAAGCCATACAACGGGCTATTTGGGCTCTGCCCACCGCGAATATTGAAACCCGATTTTTAGCGTTATAAGCCTTCAGACTTACCCCTGAGCCATCGGCGGATATTTCTATCGACCATGTTCACTTCTTTTACATTTCATTATTTCATATTACTTTAAATGTCCTTTGAAGTTTGGAAACTACAACATTTCTAAATAACGAGAAAAACAATTAATCAATGGATTTATTTGTTTAGAAGGCTTTGTTTGTTTGTTTGTAATTAAGCACAAAGCTACACAATGGGCTATCTGTGCGATGCCCCCACGAGTATCGAAACCCGGATTCTAGCGTTGTTAGTCCGCAGACATACCACTGGGGGGCGTTTAGAAGGCAGTCAGTCATCAGCATATACCGCCGAATCGTCGACTACTGAACGAAAAGTGGGATTTGACCATCGTTCTTATAGTTCACCCACCGCTCCAAAGTATGGGGAGAATTCTTGCTATAATGGGATGCGAATCATGAACCCTCGGATTCAAAGTACTGGCATCAATGAAACTGTGCAAGTAACCTCCGTTATTTTCTCAAGAATCTGTTATACAGTCGAAAAAACAAGTTTTATTTTCTTGCAGTTTTAATTTCTTTACATTTCACGGTTGTGATGTTTTCATAAAACACGACATTAATAATGACTTAGTTTTGCAGGATTATTTCATATATATAGGAAAAACAAAGTAACTAAGTAACTATAAAGATATATATATATATTATCTGTGTATCTATATATATCCTAGCAACCTCGGGTGGATATCTGAGGTTAATTTACTCTTTCAAGTTGATTTTTGATTAAGAAATTTTGTCATTTTCGCAATTAAATCTTGGAACGCATAAGAGTTAAGTTTATGGAAATATCATATACATAAAATACAGATATTTTCATGTGTGAGATTAACAATATTCATAGTTATGAATTAATAAATGAAAAATAAAAAATCTTAATTTAAATTTAAGTAAGTATTTGGTATAAACACGAAGAAAAGCAGATTTTTCCCCATACTTTGTTGCTAAGGTGATTTAATAATAAAGCACTTATGATTGTGTTGTTTCTAACCAAGAACGTAAACTATGTACAACAGTGTTGTCAGTACGTTTCTATAGTACATCTTATTAGTTTATGAAATTTTAATTCAATCATACATATTTCTCTACACTTGTCAAAATATTCTCTGTTGCCGAAAAAGATCAAATTTTGGATAAGCTGCGTAAAGTTTCAATCATCACAATCTTCATTTTACTTATTGCATCACATAATTACTCAGCTGACAACAGAGGTTGTCATAGCAACCAAAGAAAAAGTCCTTTTAAAACACGTTTCAGCATTTCCTTCTTATAGGTTTAGTCACGCGACAATTTTCTTGCTCACGGCCTTGTTTTTCAAGCTCCCCTGCCTCTTTTCAATTCCCGTTAGTTGGTTTATGAACAATGTCGTATTTGATCCTCGTGTTTTCGATAACATGAAATGTTTTTTTGTTTTTTTCTGCTCAGAGTAAAGGAAACCCGTTAGTTGGTTTATGAACAATGTCGTATTTGATCCTCGTGTTTTCGATAACATGAAATGTTTTTTGTTTTTTTCTGCTCAGAGTAAAGGAAACTTGTTGAGCAACAAAGGTCTATCCATATAATGGAAGATGTAGAAAAATTATGTGAAAATTCAATTTTCAGAAAAGTTTAGGAACACTTAAATATGAAGAAGGAAACATTCAAGCAAACAGTGACCGCTAATCTGCAAATCAATCTAAAAAATGGTATTTGATTGAAATGAAAATAATAGAAATCCATAGGATCTAAGCATTTAACTTATTGAGAACAAAGATCATTGAAGAAACTGAAGTACATTAGTAATTAGAATTTCTGCTCAAAAGTAAAATATATACATCGGAGCCAAAAATATTAATAAGTTATCGAAACCAATCATGTTCAAGAAACTGACCAGAAGCAAATAATGTCAGAAATCAATACAAAAAACAAAAAGATTAACAATCATACATGATGAACCTAAACGAAAACGTTTTTTAAACTATGCTCGACTCATAGAATTAGAAAAGTAATAATTTCTCAAAGAAAAACATAATCACATTTGTGTTCCTTCTTTTTATAATTCTAGCAGTAAAACTTAATACAGGTACATACCAGCAATACCAATGTAAACGATCTAATTTCCATACTAAATTTCACTTCCAAAGTTTTCAAAGATAGACGTATTATGCAGGTTATTAGTACCTTCTAAAATTTTATTGTATAGGTCACCTCAATGCAACTTGCAAGTGAATCATTAATATACAGCAGGCATATTATAATTGAAAATAAAAGCTGAATTCAGAGAACAATGTGTTAATTAAAGAGGGAATTCGGACATATTTCTATTAATAACTTAAATACCTCTTTCGCAAACAAAATGTTCTTAATTGAAGTCAATATTTTTTTGCACCACCTGAATGAAATTTCTCAGCTCGTCACAGAAAAATTGTATGCTCATTCTATGAATAACTACTTAACTAAAAATGTGTGAAACTTTTCTTAATTCATAACCTAAAAAGAAGAGAGCAAATTTTGTAGACCGTAACCCTGTTCATTTCACGCTGTTTGGAAGATTAAGTAGGTTACTCTGTACAAGAGCGGAAATATGTGGTAAGAAGGAAATATTAGCGCCCTTCACAACGAACCTTTAGTTTGTGCTTCTGTACAGGAAATATTCAAACATAGAGAAGTGAGCGTTTATACAGAAGTGATCTATATATTTTAAAAATGTATTGAATAATTCTAGTTTAGTCGCAATACGACATAGTAGAGTATTGTCTCCCCTTTGTGGCATTCTTTCTGACTTAACAAATAGATAGGCCTACAAATACAAACAAAACTGTTATCTATAATCTGTATAGTACACTAATGTTCCGAATTTTCAATCGCATCGCATATTGTACGGTGGAATCAAATACAGGAATATTTATGCCAGTTGTATTGGTAGTGATAGAAGTCAGACGTTTTCAATGTAAAAACGTGGATTAGTGTAAGTAACTTTGATAAATTTTGAGTAATATTTTTCTACTCTAGAGAAGAAAATCCAATTTAGAAGTGATTCATCAGTTGATAAATCTTTTATTTTTATTTTGGTAAAATAAGTCACAATGTGAGCCTTGGGGAAAATTTTAAATCAAAAACAAAAAAGAATTGAAACAATAGAGGAAAAAAAATAACACAAAATAAAGTTCTTGGGTTTCAATAATTGATACAAATTGCCATCTGTAGGTAATATTACAAGTGCGAAGAGTTCCGGGTAACTGACCAGTAAGCTTTCCATGTTTTACGTTCTAATTTAGTCTCGAACTCTTTGTCTACAACGACGAATAAAAACAAAAATAGAATGGCGGAATTGATTGCAATGTAGGTCCAAAGGCAATATTTGTATTTGCACTATAGACTTAATGTTATCGAGTTCTTTGTTCATGACCACCTGGGTTCATACTGCATTTTGGAAGATTATGGGTACTCCTAATACAAAGTGTCAAATTACAAAAAGAATATCTGGTCCGATATTTAATCTCGTTCTAGATTGAATAATTCGAATTTTATTTGTCTAACCTTATTTTTTCACCCCCTGAAAAGTCCAGGTATCATGGCGCCATTCCTGATTTCGAGCCGTCGACAACATAGTTAGTATAGTTACGAAAGCAAATCAGCGAATTTGACTCACCAATGATTATAAATAATTAAACATAAGAAAGATAAATTAATTAATAAATAACTAAATAGAATATATATGGGAAAAATAGTAGCAGGTTGCTGCCGACTGGTTGCTTTCATAATCAACAACGAAGATCTCACTACATGCTCATATATAACCCTAACTATGGAAAATCCTTATCAATATCTCACTCTTCCGCATCCTCCACGGACCTTATATATGAACACTAAATTAGTTCAATAGCCTCACTCTTTCACATGAACCTCGCAAGCTCTGCCTCTTACAACCGTCTGCATCCGGCTTTCTATGCGACTCGAATCCATAGTATCCCCTTCAAATCATATAAGTTGTAGTTCACCATATCGAAAAAAAGAAAATATTTTGTTTGTTTGTAATTAAGCCCAAATCTACACAATGGGCTATCTGTGCTCTACCCACCACGGGTATCGAAACCCGGATTCTAGCGTTGTAAGTCCGCAGACATACCGCTGTGCCACTGGCGGGGCAAAAAGAAAAGAAAAAAAGATTACATGACAAAACGTTAGTGCCATAGCAAAATGATTACTTGTATCTAACTATACGGCCATTCGCAGTGACAAGTGTGCTACGACAGGATTCCATAATTAGAAGGTGAAGAATCTGTGTTTAGGTCAATGCCAAAATCTTCTTCATCGTGTAACCAGAGCTATACATAACTATAATCTATAACTTAACGATACTATATTTGTCTCAAGTTTCTCAGAAAAATCACAAAGATGAGATGATAGTTATTAATGGAAGAAACATTTTTGATCGAAGTATTTTACAGATTGAAACAACGCGAAATATCTATTCGAAATATATATTCAAATGTGATAAATGGGAGATTTCTAAGAACTTTAGCCAAGGAATTCTAGTTTTTTTATATAAAATAGGAGATACATTATTGTTAAATGTAGACGCTGAATAACTCGTGAAAGTCTCGCTGTCAATACACTGAGCTTACACACAAAAATTTGATAGGTGCCACACGAGCCAGCCCAGCATCTTTTAGTACTAAGCCTAAGATGGTCAACGCCACCTAGTGGCACAGCGGTATGTCTGCGGACTTACAACGCTAGAAACCGGATTTCGATACCCGTGGTGGGCAGAGCACAGATAAACCATTGTGTAGCTTTGGGCATAACTTCAAACAAACAAACAAACAAGATGATCGATTCCGAAAACCGGTAATTTAGGGTTATTTCGATAGATCTCTTTGAATGAAGCTGATACAACTTCTAAAAGGAAAAACAAACAATTATTAATGAAAATATGACATGACGAAATCTATATAGAATATATTTTAGTGATACCATACTGGGCATTATACCATCTGTCTTATATAGAATATATTTTAGTGATACCATACTGGGCATAATACCATCCGTCTTATATAGAATATATTTTAGTGATACCATACTGGGTATTATACCATCTGTCTTATATAGTATATATATTTTAGTGA
>NW_013665723.1:304962-309301 GCF_000517525.1 Limulus polyphemus | reverse complement strand
TTTGCAGTGACAAGTGTGCTACGACAGGACTCTATAATTAGAAGATGAAGAGTCTGTGTTTTGTCAGTGCTAAAATTTTCTTAAATATGTTACTATAGCTATATATATAGCTATAATCTACAACTTAACGATACTATATCTGCCTCACGTTTCTCACAAAAGTAACAAAGTTAAAGATGAGATGATAATCGTTAATTGAAGAAACATTTTTTATCTTAGTATTTAACAGATTGACGTTATTTTCCTTTCTTAAGAAAGAAACAACGTGAAGTATCTGTTCGAAATATATATTCAAATGAGATAAATAAGAGATTTCTGAGAACTTTGGCCAACGAATTATATTATTTTTATATAAAATCGTAGATACATTATTGTTAAAAATAGACGCTGAATAAGTTAGTTAAAAAACTCCACTTGTATAATACGTGTACAAGTTTTGTGCATATAAACAAGCTATATAATATCGAAAAAATTCTGCAATATGTGAATTATACGTTTTGAGACCCCAGTCGGTAACTAAAATCTTTATATGTTATTGGATCTTCTTGGTATTTAAAGGCATATCGTACTTTGCGAATGAATGCCTAATTATTTTTATATAATGTCTTCTTATATCTGCAGCCTTATCTTTTCCTAATAAAGTATTTTAGAATTTTAAAATATAAGCGTATCCTGGGTTTAAGCGGCTAGGAACATATAATCTTAAAATATATATAACAAACCACATTTTGTGAATCTCCGGTCAATCGAAGCCAGGATGAAACAGAAATAAATAATTTGTACTAGATGCTTTCGACTTTTATTATTTATGCAGTAAGCCTGTGTTATTCATAAGTATTAATGTTAATGACCTTAAAACAGCTCATTTCGACCTCTTGTGGCAAATATCTTTACATGAATTAATAATTACGAAAACTGACCCCTTTAAAACTTAATGTGGCTCTTTTTGATAATAAATGGTAACATTAATTGTGGCATATCATCTCTGCAGTAGGTGTATGAGCACTTATGAAATTTTTCAGAAGTGAGTTAGACACATGTGAAATACAATTAAAATGATAGTCATTCTATGCGATTTCTTACTTTGTCTTCCCAAGCCCGCAGTGTGATGACTAAGAGTTTGACCCACTTACAATCACTGGTCTACTGTACGTATACAGTAAAATTTATGGCAATGCAATAAAAAAATTAACAGTTAGAAGTAGCATGAACTCTAAAATAATTGATAATTAATGACAATTTGTCTAGTTCTAATCCTGTTTGAATTCACATAAGGATTACAAAAAATCAAAGGATTATTGATACGAGCAGCATTTGTACTTGCTTACGTTTAAACAAATTCTGGGACCAGATGTGGAATATATATATACACATTGAAATGAAACTATAAGGTTCAGTAATGATTAAACAAACTGTAAGATTGGTGTGCATGAATAAAATAAAAATTTACTATTAATTATCTAGTCACATAATAGAATATATATACTAAAAGTATAGCAAATTTATATAAATCATTGGTGAATATCACAGTATTTTTTGCCTATTTCTAAGGTTTTATTTTTATTTCATCACTTTATGTTAACTATCTTTCTTTACTGATACTTCAAATATCTCGTTTCCAGATAGCAGAATTGTAACATTTTATAGCGTGATAGTGACTGAAATTTTACACACCATACCTAAGAACAATATACTAATGTGATAATATATTAAGAAAAAAACAGAATATTGTTCGACACTTTATTATTATTACCCCAATATTTATCAGCCCGGCATGAGGAGGCTCGACTCGCAATCCCCTTCACATCAAACATGCTCGCCCTTCAGCCGTAGGGGCGTCATAATGTGACAGTCAATCCCACTATTCGTTGGTAAACGAGTAGCCCAAGAGTTGGCGGTTGGTGGGGACGACTAGCTGCCTTCCCTCTAGTCTTACACTGCGAACTTATGGACGGCTAGGCAGATAGCCCTCGTGTAGCTTTACGCGAAATTCATAACAAACCTGAACCCAACATTTATATTAAGAAGAAAAGTAATTTTTTTACCAATACCACAACTAATCATTCCTGAGTTTCAAACTTTGTTCTTTGCAGCAGGTATGGAATAAGAATCCTTACAATCGTATTGAATCATATGGTGAAAATAATGTGCCAGTACAAACATGTATATTATTATACATGAAAATACAGTATTAATTTTTACACATTGTCAGTTTACGAAGTCAGCGAATTTCTTATTTTTTAAGTTAACTAGTTTTTTAACGCGTGTTTCTAAATGGATGAGAGTTATTAGTGTTTTTTTATTATTATAAGTATTGCAGATATTTCAATTTAATGTTTCTATTAAAGGTAAGTCATGTTCTGCTCATCGTTATGAGTCATTGGCGAAACGATTCCATTTGTGTGTGTTTGTGTGTTCTAGAATTTTTATAGAAATTTGTACAAAGCCACCTTTAGTTTTGACCTGATAGACTAGATTGACGACAGATAGTGAAGAGCACTATCCGCCAACACTTGGGCTACTCTTATAAGACAAAATAGTGGAATTTAATCGTCACATTTTTAACGTACCTACTACCCCAAAGAGCAGAACACATTTTAACAGCAATAAGACATGAAACATAAAATCTCGGATTCATAGTACAGACACAGAAATACGCTCGGCCCACTCTATTTATCAAGATAGTTAAAATGCCAAAACATAGTATGCATGAATTTTTTAATAGCGCAGACAAATTTATTCAAGATATTGGGGACTAAGAAAATAATTTTATATAAGTCTGTGGCTGTCATGTGGTCACTTTATAATTTTATCTAGTTTCATTATAATTAATTCATTATTCTCTAAAATAAATAAAAAAAGAAGTGAAAATAATTATTATGTTTTGTATTGGTTTAACTATAGATGAGGAAATAAAAATATATTATATCATTATATGGGGTAGGGTACTGAGGTGACATTTGTCAAAAGTACTTTGAGAGAATAATACAAATTAATGAAAATAAAGATTATAAAATATTAGCAAACATTAGTACGCGAGCAAATAAAATATTTAGAAAAATGGTGCTTCATTGTAAGTTGATGAATCCTAACAGTTGATCTAACAAATTAAAATATCCGTAAAAGAATGTTCAAAAATAATTCATTAGGTTCAATTTGATAACAGGCCACTGTGTGAGGTTTTGTAATCCACAGGCCGATCGTGGCCAGTTGATAGCGTGCTGGATCATGGCTATGCGGACGCCACAATTCGGTTCCATTACCGCAAAAAAAGTTAGGGCAACATCAGAGATAGCTAGCGCAGATAGCTCTTGAGTAGGTTGACGCGCATGTCCGGAAACAAACAAGCGATCAATCTCTAGTCTATATTTTGTTTAAAAAGTTTCAACTTACTAGGAGAAACTTCGAAAAACTAGTAAAGCTAGATATCATAATTATAACATTGTTATTACTATTAGCTTACATTTGCTGAAACACATAGATCCGGTGGGATCTTTCATAGTGTATATTGAAATTATTATCTAATAGTGAAGAGACAAGTTTTAGTTTTCATGGGAAGCAAATGCGTCTTTAATAAATTCCGAATAAGTAGTATTTTGTAGAGAACGTATATAGACAATCAAATATCTGTAATATACAAGTAACAACTACCAACACTGAACTATTCAAGAAAGGAACATGGACTACATTGTTTTTACACATGCTCTTATGCTCAGTTCGTATTATGCATGCACAATTGCGTAAAACTCACAGTTTACCAGATTGGTGGCAGAAACCAAAGCAACTACATGCTAAGACCATCACCTGAACATATATGCAGAGGTAAAGCTAAACGAAGAAGCAGAGAAGCCTCTATCAAATCCAGCACAGCTGACAGAATATCAACCTTATCTGCATTAGTAAGGCGAAAACAGCAACCATGGAAAGTCTTCATTGACATTCGGAGAGAATGAGATTGCTGGAAAAAAAGGACCGTAAGGTGTAGGCTAAGAAAAGCAAAGTATGAAGAATCAATAGAAGAGTGTAAAATCAGAAGGCGACTGGTAACATCAGTAAAGGAACTCTTTTTTTTTTACCTCCTACGAGTTTGCCAACCTACTAACGAGAGGTCAGTGCATCTCATTGCAACCCCTAGGATTGTCTATTGGTAAGCAGCAAGCTCAACTTATGCTAGTTTCAGCACAATACCTACCGTCGATGCAAGAGGTGAACGCCGTGGGATGAAAAGTTCAGCCGTGGGGACGTTATAATGTGACGGTCAATCCCACTATTCGTTGGTAAAATAGTAGTCCAATAGTTGGCGGTAGGCGAAGATGGCTAGCTGCCTTTCTTCTAGTCT
>NW_013665723.1:299519-304046 GCF_000517525.1 Limulus polyphemus | reverse complement strand
TCCGTCTTATATAGAATATATTTTAGTGATATATAATGCCCAGTATGGCCATCGTCTTATAGTTACTCTTCATTGCAGAAATGACATTTTTAATTTGTGAATCGCTGGGGAAATCACCTTGTCTTGCATCGTGCATTTGCTTCAACTTCGGCACTGCATTTTTGAGCTTAACTGTGCTGTTAGTTTCACAAAATATTGAAACTAATCATTTCTTATGTGTGATTCAAATCCTCCTTTTTGAAGACAGCGATACTATTTTTATTTTTCCTTGTCATTGCAGTAATCAATTGAAGAATCTCCTATTCAGCTGGTACATTAAATCGACTGGGATATCTTCGAATAAGTTCTTCCCTCATTCGACCTGGACCCACAGTGTAGCTTAATTACTACACTTAAACCATCACATTCACAATCGCATCTAAAACATTTCAAGCACGTTTCATTGCTACATCGTTTTACTTTACATTTATAAGTTAACTTATCCATGTTTGTTGTCATGGTCTTAAGCCAGGTCACGGGTCTAGTCCAGCGACCTAGACCTAGAAAATAGTGCCAAACGTCTTTTTGTCTAATCAAAACAACCCGAATCTTTCCGGAATGACTCATTATCTTTGGGTTCTCATCAAGATGCCGGGATGGCCCGTGTAGCAGATATTAATACATGTATGCAATATTTCCAAACATGTTTGAGTTACCTAGAATCATAACAATTACCTACTAAAGAAACATCGTTCTCTGTGTTACTGGAAGTTGATTTAACATAGAGATATGTATAATGACGAACTTTTGAATAACAAGAATAAACTGCTAAAACATGGTTTAGACCAACAGATGATACCGTAAGTCAAATTGTTGTGTTCACAAATGTCACAGAAGCAAAAGTATTTATTATTTATAAATTATTTCAACAGTTTCATTATGAATGTGTTGAAGATGTTTTAGGGAATTTTAATATAAGTCATTTGGTATTTGAAGAGTCATTGTCTTTATGATATCATGGATTATGAAGGATTTTAATGTACGTTATAAACAGCAAACATTCTTAAACAATAACTAAAAAATACAATGTGCTGCAGAGCGAAACAATATATGTAATCAGTGACAACGTGCCAACAAGAAAATTTACAATACTAGCAAAACCTCATTTGAACGTTGTATGAGTTGTTGTATTTAACCTATCTGAATCTAATTCTTACAGTTATAGAAAAAGCAATAAAAAATTATTTCTATAGCAGAAATCGCGGTCCAAACGTAAAAATTAAATATCTGTAATAATAACAAATTAATTATTCTCAAATAAACAACTCAGCTGTTACCAAACTTTAATAGCATTTGTTAGCAAAGTAAAAATATTGGTAATAGTTTAAAAAAAATTTGGTGTCCATTAACAATTATTAATTTTGATTTGAAAACGAAATAAAAGTGTTAACAGGTGCATATATATATATATATATATATAAGTGTGTGTGTTTGTATGTGCGTGCGTGCCTGTATATGTGTTTACTTTAATCCAAATGTACGTTGTTTTTCGCGATGTCGCTGCTTCATAATGGTATGCAATTAAAGACTACTATCCTCTTGTTATTTCCATTGTTTAACTTTCCCATAGACTAACACACAGAAAGTTAGTTTATTGTATTCCACAGTGACGTTAATGGTAAAAGTTGTCGTAATAGAATTGATCACAGTAATCACTTAGTGGTCAAGAAAAACTATTTCCGAGATACTGGCCATTTCTGGGATAGGGGCGGTGTAGTGGCAAGTTAAATAAATACAAATATCGTTAGAGACTAATGTTCTGTCAGTTATATAAAATTAGTGAATAATCTCAGAGTTAGAATAAGTCAAATATCTTCAACGATTTTATGCAAAGTGTTTTTAAGAGAACACGTGGAGCATCTACATAACTAAAAATAGTACAGTTAATTATTTATATATTGAAGATTTTCAAATTAACAAGGTGTAAAATTTAACAAATTTTGCTTCATAAAAATTATAGGTTTACACGAATGTGAGATTTATCAGATCGTTTAATAATTATAATCACAAAAGGTTCAATAAAAGAAATACTATAGGCTTAACGATCGACTTAAAAATGAAAGTAATGTATCTAAATGATGTTAATTGTAAAATAATCCATATTATATCACACAACGCTTTGTGCATACCGTTGCCACGCTCTACTATGGACTTGGACTCAGAAACAGTACATGAAACAAATTACTAATTTTTATGCGTCTGGTACTTAACATTGAGTTTTATTCTGTTAGTTGCATGAATAGCATTTGTATATATATATATATATGTATACAAAGTTTGATATAATAACTTTTTAGTATGTTCATTTAGCCTATTATTATTATTTTAGTTTTTACACTTACGAGTATTATTTTGCATTTTTAACTTAATATATGGATTTAGGACTAACCAAACCGACCTAACTTAGCCGAACCTCGTGAGATATTGGAATTACTGGTGGAGTTATCAAAAACATGGAGAATACTCAACTGATGATTCAATATAATATAAGTACTATGAGTTTTCATGTCATGAGAACACACGAGACTAATATATTAAATCAGTTACATTATTTACTAATTAATTGCTATTACTAAAGTTTGTAGGAGCTTCTTTTTCTCAGGAATTATTGATAATCCTGACTGATAGTGGATTTAAGATTGCCTGCTCAAATTGTAGCACGTAATTAGGACATTTGATAACAGCAGTAAAACTGAAAACAAATAAATACTGCTACCTCCAGAGTAAGACTCTAGACATCAAAGTCCGCCATAATTAAGTAGTTAGAAAATATAGAAATAAATATTAACGTCATAGAATAGGGAAAAATCTTTTAATTAGCAGCGAATATTATAATTTTCACTAATTCTGCTCAACATTGCAGTTTTCCATTGTACTAATGTTAAAACATACGTCTGATTACCTTGTTAGCTTCTTTTTCAAGGATGGGAGTATTTCAAGGTGATACAAGTATAAATACGTACTGAAGACTTTTTAGAACCAGAACTAGAATATTTGTTTGAATTTGATTTTTCAGAACTATAGGTAGAGAAAATGAGGGGATTTCAAGAAACAAAACCCGTCACTTAACAGATTCTCATATCCATTATATTTAGAGTGTACATAAAGATATATCTAATCATATAACAATAATAGACAAAGCGAGATGTAAATAAATACCAATAAATCATCAAGTTACCGAACGTGTTTTGTAAAAAACAACAGACAGTATATATGAACATGTGTATACATATACAGGCGTGGCTTTTGGAGTAATCATGTAACAGTATTTAGTGCACATTAGGAAAACGACCCCGTAGTTAAAATAAGGTCAAATACTATCAGATGTCTTTAAATATTTCTGGTTCATCTCATTATTTTCCACTTCATACATCATGTTAGCCAATAGATAACGTATGCGTAGTATTTACTTGATGCTTTCATGATGAAAAGGTGCATGTCATCGCAATAACTATTTCAGTAAACGGATAACGGTATTTTTCAAACTTCTTCCTTCAAAAATATAAATCTTTACCCTGCGTTTTAAGCCTTAAAATAGAAAACAGAACTACTGTTTGTCCTGTTCCCCGGTGGGTCAGTGGTAAAAACCAAGGTTTGATCCCCCACTGTGAACAGAGTGACGGTAATCAATTTCTTTTGTTAATTAAAATTATGTTGTTCTTTTTTGTACATAAGAAATACGGATTTTCGATATTAGATCTTTCCATATCCATCAATTTACGTATGATTTATATTTATCATTTTGCATTATGCCTGTTTGCACCCTCCATAATTGTTTTGCTTTAGAACAAGTTTCCAACCGCAAAACTTTAACAGAATAAGTGCAATATATCCTTATAACTTATTATCCATGCAAACTTTATGCTCTGCCATAAAAAACAACAACATACGATTTGGGATTCAACTTTTTTTAGAGCTCTCAGCACGTGGTTCGCTATATGAAAGTTTTATATGTTGAGTCATCGTATTTTTAGATTTGTTTAAGTTAGCTGGCTGGCTTGCCAAAAATATGAAATTATAGAATGTTTCAACATTATGCATAATATAACAAATAATTCTTTGATGCATGATTTTGAGAGATATTCATACTTTGAGATGCACGTGTGTGTAAAATATCATTTCTACATAGTCTAGCTTTATAGATAAAAATCATGTAAATGGAGACTTTATTCACATTATTTTTAATTTGTCCAACTCATATGTTTGTAAGAACATTTCAGATCATCTTTTGCCTCTAACAGTTCACTTTCCAAGATACCCTTCATTCAATACCAGAACTCGTTAGTTGGGCTGAACGATGAGAGACAAACGTTTTTCTGAAAAACTATATATATAGCTCTTAATTTGTCCATTTCAGATTCCAAGTCAGTTTGTTTGTTTGTTTGTTATTAAGTACAAAGCTACACAATGAGCTATCTGTGCTCTGCCCACCATGGGTATCGAAACCCGGTTTCTAGCGTTGTAAGTCCGCAGACATACTGCTGTGCC
>NW_013665723.1:286110-298580 GCF_000517525.1 Limulus polyphemus | reverse complement strand
ACACTACCCTTAATCCTTGTCTCTTCCCATTTACAGAACTCATTATTCCCAAAACTTTTTGCTTCTCATTGACAGGGGGGGGGGGCGTTCCAAGTGAGAGGAATGTGAAAATAACATTGGTCTCCAATGCTAAGCTAGCTTTCAGCTTTTAAGCCGTAATCTCTAAATGGTACTTGACCGTATAACCTAAAAACCTGGATGGAAATATTGAAAATTATTACTATCAGTACAAAATGATGATTTTACATTTTGTGGTGACTGTGTTAAATTAATCAACTGAAAGGCCTGTGTTGTAGAGGAACTATAACAGCCTATGTTCTATATACATTTTTAATGAATAAAGCATTAAACAAATGAAATATTTACAAGTAACGATTATTCTCACCGAAGTATCTCAAGAGAATTTTCATGAATTAACAACGAGAACACCAAGTTTTGCAACAGGTTTACTTACTTAGTTTAGTTATCCCTATCTATTTTACGCTCACTTTCCACTGTCAAAATATTTTGGGCTCGGCGTGGGCTGATAGTTAGCATACCAGGACTGTGAATGCGAGGCTTCTTGGCTCGTGTCTTATAGCCGCAAAAAAAACACTTTCCACCTTTTGGGGCAGTGGGTACGCTATAAGATTGACAGTCCGATCCACTATTCAATCAGACAAGAGTTGGCGGTGGTGCTGTTGACTAGTTGTCTGTTTTCTAGTGTATAAGTTCAAAATATAAGAATTATGGTGCTTTTTGTTGCTCACTGCTGCTGTTCCATATTTAAATTAAAACTAGGGTAAAACATTTTAGTTGCCCATTGTCAATCCAATTTTCATAGTATGATTTAATAAGTCGTGTATTTGTGGTTTCGAATATTTGTGCAAAATTACACAAGAGCTGCCTGAACTTAATTAGTCCTTAATTTTAACCTGATAGAATAGAGGAAATGCAACTAGTTAACAGTCTCACTATCAACTCTAAGGCTACTCTGATAGAATAGTGGGATTTGACTCCAACGCTTGTAATACACTCACAGACTCAAAGATGCTTAACACGATTTTACAGCAACTGGATACGAATTGTGGACCCTAATATTCACGGTCCGACACGCTAACTATTAAGCATTGCTATTCGTCTCTAATTTAGCAGTGAAAGACTAGAAGGAAGGAAGCAAGTCATCACCACCCACCGTCAACTCTTGGGCTACTCTTTTACTAACGAATAGTGGGATTGGCTGTCACAAATCACGCTCCCACGGCTGAAAGAGCGAACATGTTTGGTGGGATGAGGATTCGAGCTCGCGTCTCACAGATTTGGAGTCGAGCGCCCTAACCACCTGTTGGAAGTGATATCCCTGGATTCTTACTATTGAAATCTGTAGATATTGTGGATTAATATTGTATATTCTGATTTGTTTTTGTATTAAACAAACAGCATTTAACTTTCAAAAGTTAAAATGTAAATAAATAAAACAGTATTTTCTTATGTGAATGAATTGTTACAGCGTAAGTTTAAGAATCTTACCGTTTCATATTTAAAATCGAAATAATTCGTTTACCCTTTGGACTTACATTTCTTAACTTTAAGCTCCAGAAATGGCAATCATTTTAAAATACTTATACAAAATCCTGTTGGGTGATGAAGATATATCAGATATAAAGTTGTATATAATTGTCTCTCCCAGATAATAAACAACTACATATTTGTTTATGTTCCTTTCTTTTCAACAATTCACGTGGACAACCAAGAATATTTCAAGGCATTTCTTTATACTTGTATAAACGCTTCCAAACTTTCTCAGATTTTAAGCAAAATAATGTTGGAGTTACAGCTAAATCTGGCATTTCCAATTATCATTCATTTTCATAAGCAAGATAAGAAAAACAAGTAATTATCAACGCACACATTCTTTGCGGTTTGCTCAGTAGTTTCAGTATTTTCATAACATCTCCAGCGTCTAAGCACATAGGTATGACGAACTAGTAACATCCTCCACATCAAGCTACTCCATGATAGAATATATATATATATATATATAAAATTCCAAGTGTATCGTTCACTAATACTTTTTTCTACACATCGATTCTTCGTGAAGGTTTTTTTATAAATTAAAGTTTTTATCGAAAGTTTGCAAATTGTGGTTTTTAATAATGGTCACAAATATGAAGGTTTATGTAGTTTGACTGCTTTAAAATAAAATATATTTTCTCAACAAGGCATTATAAAGAGAAAAATCAAAATATATGAAAACAAAACTAATACAATAAACTATAAGCACACAGGAAACAAAATATATAATCCCACGGTCCTAATATTTTAGTAGACAAAAATGATCATATCTTCTCAAATTTTATTCTGTAAAGCTTAACACTCTATTTAATTAGCATGAAAGGTAAATGTGAAGTAAATAGTGAATCGTATAAATTAAGATGTATAAAATATACTTTTGTTGAGAAAATAAAAACAGAAAAAATAAAGCATTTAACACCAAAAAAATCGTCATTTTACGAACACTGGTGTTCTCTGCCTCCTTATGGGAATTTTATAGTTTCACTTGGTTTATTTATCATACTTCCTGTAATTAAAGATATTGTTTGTTTAGGATTTTTTATGAACTTATGACCGGTTTTATAAACATGTTCAATCATGGCTCATTAACTAAGTACGTTAGGATAAACAATTATTTTTGCCCACTTTATACTAAAAAAAGTGTTTTTTTCATCTGTTCTATAATTTGAACATACTCGTATGTCCCAAGATGGGTAAGCTGTAAGTTTACGGACTTATAACGCAAATATCTGGGGTTCTACAGCAGATAAGCCAATTGCGGTTTTGCGCTAAAACAAACATATTTCCACAGCATCTGTATGTTACTATACAGTTGTTGTTTTAATCCTAAAGGTCACGCACTATATCCTTAACGTGAAAAAACGTATCTTTGTGCAGGTGACTTTAAATACATGTAAAAATTTGATAAATTAATACATTTATGTGGAATATATTTTCTTCTTCTCTATAATGACTTTAATCCCAACTAGTTTGGGGTAGGCCGATAATTTTTGGAAGCCAATAATTCTTACTTCAGATTATTATTGAAGACAAATAACTGAGTGTAGGTCTTGGAAAAAATAAAGAATAGTAACTGACTTAGTAACTAACATTTTATAAGAGAACTGTTTATTGAAAGCTAATAATAAAACTAATTTACTTACGAAAATATAATCACTAATTGTGATATAATGAGATCTTAATAATCATATGATTATAAAGTAAAACAAAAATATGTAAAAAACCTATAAAATGTAAAAGATTTACATCGACATTTCAGATGAGAAGCTTATGTAGATAATGTGATATAACACATTAATTACGATAACTTCTGAAACACTTTATTATCTAAAATATAATAAAATTTCTTAGTATTACTAAATTGGAATGCAATATAAAAACACAATTACTAAAATATTATTGGTATAATAATTTATGCTTAATTTGCACTGCAAAACGTTTAAATATCTCAGTAAAACTTATCATTTTGCCTTAGATTTTAATCTATTCTTAGGCTAGGTTTAGCCTATATATATATATTTATGATGTTAGGAAAACACGTAAGTTCAAGATATCAATTTAACACAAAGATACGAAACCCTTTTGAAACAGCTTTTAAAAGCTGGACCTCTCATCTTCAGTCTGCGCCTGAAGAAGAGAGATCCAGCTTTCAAAAGCCCTCTGATTATAAGGTTTCGTATCTTTGTGTATCATTATATAAATATTGTCGTTGTGATTTAGTTAACAACATTTTGTTGATTATTTCCTTTTATTGGCCGTTGGAAATATTTTATCGTATCTTCCTTTTTGAACTTTTGTATTGTTTGAAGGTATTTGTTAGTTATTCTATATTTCTTCATCCACTAAAATTCTAACATGAGAGAAAATAATGAGAATTGTTAGCTCTGTCGCGTTTCTTTTATGTTATAAATAAAATTTAAATCATAGATTTTTCAACATTGAAATACATGTTTTCTCTAATGTGTTTTGTTTCAAAATTCGTAAACTTTTAAGCACAAAACCTAAAACCTCAGTTAGTGATGGGACTTAACAAGAACAATATGGATTAAGTTGCTCATGTAGTCTATGTGTAAAACTCTTTATGAAAACGTATATACTATAAAATTAGTCCTTAGGCTTAACCTGAGTTACTAAGTTTAGAAGTTGATTTTATATTTTCTATCATCTGATGGCACAGTTGTAGGCTTCAGGGCTATTAACACTAAAATTTGGAATTCGATCCCTGTGACGGACACAACACATCTAACCCGTTCTTAGGCTTTGCATTAAACCAAACAATTATAGTTTATTTCAAAATATTTTATTTATTTTGTTTTCATTATTCAATTTATTTATTTTATCCCACGGTTTTTGTTTAAAGTTTTTCAGTGTTAGGTAGCTATTTGCAAATACTTCAGTTTAATATTATTTTTATTATACGATAATTTCATTTGTTTGCACATACACACGCGTAATATTTATTGTTATGGTTTACACTTACAGCAACTGGTATTATTATACGTATAATGATATTATAATTTCATTTCATGTATATATACACACACACATATATACATACGTTATTTTGCAAAATATAGGCTGTGTCAGGTTTAATAAAGCCCTTAGATATACCCAGTAACATTCATCCTATTAACCTGAGTAATGGACTGTGATGTTTTAGCTTTATAGTGTCTGATAGTTCAAGAACCTTAAAACAATGAGCAACCTTTCCTCAACATGAAACTACCTGGAAAACATGAAAAAGCTTTCTAACTAATTTTAACAGATAGAGATGAATGTTAGAAAATACGTTCTTTTATTCATTAAGTAATAAAAGATGATCAAGAAAAAATATTTATTCATTAAGTGACAGCAGTTATAGGATGGAAAACTGCTTCAGTTATTATTATGTATAGTAAATATATACACTAATTCTGCTTAAGCAAAAACTGTAACATGTAGTAGTAATATTTAATAGTGATGCTAATAATAATTTAAATCGTATAATTCTTTAATGGCCAAATATGGGTTTGCATTTCAGTTGAGGCTTTTTGCTCAGTTTCAATCTATATAAAACTGGAACAAAGCATGTGAAGCCTTAGCTGAAAAACTATTTATATCAATCGTCTATGAATGTGATAGAAATATTGGTTTTGCTATAGTTCATGTGTACAGAAGTAATTTGGACTTGATGTGAGAACTTTTTAGACATTTCCACAATTTCATAATTCAATCTTTTCTATGAATTTATATAATGCTAAATTAATTTTGGATTAATGCAGATAAACATAAGTTACTGTGTTTAATTTAACACTAAAAGATGGAAAAGCACAAAAGAACCAAGTATACAGATTTTCGTTTTCATTCTACTCCTAATTTGTTCATTACATGCTTCTTACTTGAACTCCATAATGAACAAATTGGAAATGAGGTGAACATTTTTGGCATTTGATATTTTCAACCTGGATGACACCTTATTTTACACACAAATTAAAAACCAAGTCAAAGACTTAAAATTCAGGTATAGCCATTCTTAATATAGAACTGCTAATCAGATGAGGGAAACCAGTCAGTCTCATTTAGCCAAATAGCAAGATTTATTTTCCACAGTTACTATATCCTCATAGGTCAAGTGCTGAGAGTATTCAGCGACATTTCGTTGTCGAAACATGGACCTTACGATCCGCAGCCTGGTACGCTAACCACAAGGCCTTGCCTAGCCGGAAAATGAAAAACAATAAAAAAAATCATCTGTAAGTTAACATGATTTTTATCACGAATATCAAGCCTACTGGTAAAGTGTAATTTATAAGCTAATGTATTAATTTGTGATTTTTATTTCCTTGCGTAAGTTATCTGTACGTTGTAGTACAATAAATTACACGATTCCATCAGAATCGTTTTTAATCCACCATATACCCCAGTATCACAATATCCCATAACAATTAATTCACAAAATAATCATATATTCACTAATGCCATTTTTTTTATTTGAAAATATAGCATACATTGTTACAAACAGTTTGCAGTTGTCACTACAAAATAATTAGCTGTACGGAATCTCAAATAATGGTTATGGGAATACGGAATAAATATATAAGTTTAAAATAAATTCTTCACACTCCTTTATAACTATTAGTATGTGATATAAGTTTAATTATTTCCTATTCAAGTAAGATATACTTGACGTGAAAATTTTCAAAAATACACTAGTAATGGACGTTCTAAGTGCATGTAAATTATATTATATATTTTGGTATTTTTTCGTAACATGACAAAATTTTTATCTTTAATTTAATTTTGCGTATCAAACAGTGGTATGTAAAGACCACACATATGTTCTCTTATTTCGAGAAGTTAATCAAAACGTTGACTAAATTAATAAAATCATCAACAAAAGAAAAATTTATTTCTGAACATTCGTTATAGAAAGAAAATTTATCCCACCTTAACAACTAAGGATCGTTTGTTTCTTCTTTAATTTTGCGCAAAGCTACACGAGGGCTATCTGCGCTAGCCGTCCCTAATTTAGCAGTGTAAGACTACAGGGAAGGCAGCTAGTCATCATCACTTACTACCGATTCTTGGGCTACTATTTTACCAACGAATAGTGGGATTGACAGTCACATTATAACACTACCACGGCTGAAAGGTCGAGAATGTTTGGTGTGACGGGGATTCGAACTCGCGACCCGCAGAATATGAATCGAACGTCCTAACCACCTGGCCATGACGGCCAATAACTAAGAAACAATCGAAAAACACTTCAATTTATGTTATCGTTACTTTTATTTGTCACCTGCTGTTTTGTATAATATTCTTTAGTAAAGAAATTGCAAGTATCTTTAAAATAATAAACATTATCAAAATTTTGAAGTAATGCACACAAAATTTAACATATCCAATCAAAATAAAATTACTTAAACATTCTATAGAAAAGAGTGTCAAATATCGCGAGAAAATCTATTATTGTAAATTTCATATTTCAATACGTTTTGCTTTGGTGTAATTTTAAAGAAAATGAAGATTGAAGGGGCTGGAATTTCTTATGAGCTGATTTTGCTTTAGGGCTTGATATCTATAGTGTTCTGTATTCTATGTTGAAGCCCTCTGGTCACTCTGCTCAAGTAATATATAATTTACAAAATTTGTGAGAAGGAGTTATGCTTCTTCAATTTCTAATACAACTAGAGCCCTTGATTGCATTGATCATAATGCTTGCTTTACAATTCTAATAGCTTGAGGGGACTAATAAATGAAAATCCAATTTTAATTATGTTCTCTTATAAATATAGATCAAAGGATAAAATACCTAGGCAGAGATTTTAAAGAATGAATGAAGCTACTTCTTTAAGTTGCTTTAACTTAAATTATGTAAAATTATTTGAACAATGAAACTGTAAAATTCATCCTTCTTTAAAAATAAAAACAAGCAAAAGTTATATTTCTAAAAGAACACCACAATTAATAAACTGAAAAATTTCATATTCAAATATATTCTAATTTTATAAGTTCAAAGAATAATAACAAAACTAAATAAATAGGACAAAAACTGGAAAATTGAAAAGTAAGAAAAGTAAATAAGCTTAAAATAGAATAACATACATTTGCAATTTAAAACTATCAATATCTAAAATACAATTATTATACAAAATTAGAATAAATACCAAAAATACACGAGTAATAACTTCGGAGGAAATGAACCAAGTTCCAAAATCGCATAGAAAAAAAAAGAATTGAGTAAAAACACAATACATGAATAATGTTAATTGAAAGATAGAAATGAAAAAACAACAACATTAAATTAAATTTCATATTAATTACTACGAAAAATACATATACGTTTTCTAATAACCTCTTTTTCTATACCAACTTTTCAACTGAGTCATGGAGTATCTTATTTTAATACTTATATATTTTCTTGAGTAGTTTGAGTTAAATAACTTGCTGATAGTCACATATTCGATTTTGAAGAGCTTGAAGTCTACTTGAAATATAGTGTAACACAGCAATAGATAGTAACTATCTTATCATTTAACAGGTCTAATATATATTGATTTTAGAAATGCTAGCATGATTTGTTTTGAATTTCGCGCAAAGCCACAGGAGGACTATCTACGCTAGCCATCACTAATTTAGCAGTGAAAGACTAGAGGGACACACCGCCAACTCTTGGGCTACTCTTCTATTAACAGATAGTGTGATTGATCGTCACATTATAACGCCCACACGGCTGAAAGGGCGAGCTTGTTTGGTTGGCGGAACGGGGATTCGAACCCGCGACCTTCAGATTGCAAGTCGAGCGCCCTAACCACCTGGCCTTGCTAACGATGAGACAGTCTGAAATTCTATATTCGGTTTAGATAACATAGCCATTTTAATTCACACATTTTTTTACTAGTTTCATGGATATATTGTTTTTTACTTGAGTTCCTAGGAAATGTTTCTCTGAGATACCTGGATCATCACATACTTGAATTATTTCACCATAAAGAATGGCAGAGAGTGTTTTCAATATTATCAAAATAAATTATTTTAGGGAATTTTTATAAAACATTTAAAATTTTGTTTTGCTAGGATTTAATACGATTTCTCACAACACATACAAACATTGAGTGTGAGATCATTAAAGTTTGAATTATCTAAATTACTAGATCACTACTTTTATTTGAGTGGAGGTAGTAATCAGTAATTAATAAGGACGAAAAGAGACTAAGTGACGAGAGGTCTTTGACACATAGTATAAATAACAAAGACTAATTGAAGAACCATGAGGCACCTTAGCTTCAGATAAAAGCTTTCAGAAAAAAATGCTCCCTGTAATTTTATAATTTCTGTCAATCAGAAACTTTTAATCTATTCTTCATATAAAATGGATTAAATCGCATAACACCTAAAAAGGAATCTATTTTATCCAAAAGAGTCAATAACTTTACATGAATGTGAAAGGGCAACAATAATAAACCTTTTATCATTAAGCATATAATTTATACTAGAGAAAAACTCGTGCTTCGCGTACGAAACATCTTTCTGTTTGTAGTATTTTGTATTTGGATGCACAAAGTTTGTAAAATGTCAAAGCAGTTAAGTGGCCTGTCTAAATTACTCATAAAAGAGGTTAGGCTCGTAGAGTTCTAAAATAATCTGATGGCCATGCTGGGATTTTAAATAAGTAGAGGTTGAACCGAAGTGGATTAAACCAGTTCCACAACAAGCGATACCCACCAAACATATCTAGTACAAAAGACACTTTGAGCTGAATGGTATGATCAAAAATGATAAATCGATCGACTTATCTGCTCAGATCTAACGACACTTTCAAAACCTGGGATCAGGGGTAAGTAATAAAACTCAACAGGGTGACAGTACCGGTAATCTAAGTGTCTATAACCAAATGAAGAAATTCACACATAAACACTGTTGTCTGAAATGGGGCTCCGAAGGATGACAGATCCATTCTCCAAATACATTTTCCTTTGCAATGCATAGTACTATATACACCCACCCATCCCTTACGCATATGGTGACGTCGTCTGTACTTACTTACTCCTACTTTCATTTTTGCCTAGTTTGATGAAGTTTGAAGGCTCCCCACGCACGTTACACTTTTAATTATATAAATACTTACACGAGCAAGTAAAAACAAAATGTTTTCTCAAGTGTAACAATGCATGTGACATATAGATCATTTGTTTCCGATAACCTGTCGTTTGTCAACGTCCAGCCCAGCTGAAAAATTCTTGCAGTGTTTGTAGGAGAAATGCTATTTTTACACACAAACACACATCTATGATTTGAATGTAAATAAAAGTATCAGCAATCTAACGTAATTATTATCACGATTATCAAACCAAGAAGTTTCTTCACCAGGTGTAAACTTTGAAGATAAACTTTTATTTTCAAACTGAAACAATGTTTCTAAGAATGAAAGAAAGAAGATACGGACTCCTCGTCTTTCAGCGTATCTGAAGAAGACACGTAGAGAAAAGAAATAATAAATAATTCATGAAGTATATTAAGTATAAAAAACGCTTGAAATGTAACGGAGTAACGAAAAGCTTAGTGTCATTACTCTATAACAATCGGGATACAGAATACAGAGATACAATAAATATTACAGAAAAACTGAAACAAAGACTATTTCATCGTTTGAAACTATATAAATGTAATGACCAATAAAACGTTTTACCGGACATCTTTGGCTGTAATACACCTAGCAGAGTGCCGAGCTTTTTTCTGAATTGTTTTATACAGAAAAATGCGCCGTAGGAATTCAAAAATGGTCAGATGAAGGGTAAAGTTTAATTTTGAGTATCATGTGAAGATAGGAGAACTGAATTAGGCATAAAAAACTACAAAATTAGACGTAGACGTTTGCACAGAAACTTGGAATATAATTTTTCGAGGGTCGAAACTTTTTAAACTTAAAACAAAGGAAAGGTTTGAAGATAACTTTAATGATAAAGGTCAATTTTCGTTACAATTCTGTGTTTGCCATAAACAAAAATAATGTTTATATATATAAGAAACAAAGAATATGCTCAAAACAGGTGGAAGAGAAGAGCTTACATAAGTAAAAAAAACCATATTGACTCAGTGTAAAACTGGAAAGTGTTACATTTCATGTTAAAATCTCTCACGTGCTCAGGAAGCAACACTTTATAAAGATCTGGTTGGATGAGATGTCCACTAAAACACGCACAGCACCTCGTTCTAGTTTAAACGTTTATTCAGGATGAAGCTGGTTGAGTGGTTTTGTCTTTCTAGTTTAATCAATTGCTACGGATGGTTACATGCGTTACATAAAAATTATTTTTGGGCCTCACCACATTGTTACAGTCCCTTTCGTCACGTCTGGTCAAATGGACCTCCAGCGTAGTTTCCATTGAAAAATGCTCTATTGTAATGCTGATATATTTAGGGCTCACCATCCCTTCCTGCAAGATTCCCATAACTTGTCTAGGGTACAACGACGAAGGATTCACAGTACCCGTTTCAACATTTCAATTGCTCAAAAATCAATAGGTACTGCATCCGCGATTCTATCAATTTGTTTGGGAATGAAGTAGCATGACTATTAGTTTTATTCTTCAGCTGCTTGAGGAGTGTAATGTTTGAATGGAAGGTATGATTGGTAGCCTTAACATGGGGAATCCATATATTGTTGGCATTGTTTCCGTAAGAAGTTGGCATTTCTTTGCGGTACAAATGGTCCAGAATATTGGACTGGTAGAAAGCAGAATGCTATCGACTTCCTGATCCCTAACATTGCCCAGTGGCAGTATCTAGCGATGACTATGAATACATTCGAAAAACGTTCGCGAAATGCCGTTTACTATCTTTTATTTTCTTTCACCCTTTTACCAGTAGAAAATGTCACAGAGCTTGATACTGTTATAAAGTTACCCATACGATTCGTTGAGTATCAATATGTACCGCCTTTTTCTCCCGGCTATATAGTTCGTATACATTTCTATACAGTTCATCTTCCTTTCATGGATACGTCGTAGAAGCAGCTTCAGTATGCATGGCATGTTTCGCATTTCCAGACAGAGATCATTCTTCTCTATGTTGTGTTCTGTTGCTTGGTGTACGTGGGCGTCTTTTGTCACCTGTCACAAAACAGCGCGTTTGCTTACCACAGTTGGGGTATTCCTTGTTGCAGGTCTCTTTGTGGATGGTTCTGGTACCTCAAGCGGATCCACGTTCCTTTATTTTCTAATGTCAATTAGTACAAGGGATATCCCCGTCCTTGAAATTTTTAATCCCAAATCTGAAGATGTCTTTATATCTGAATGTATGAATATTTTGCACCGGAAAGGAGTGTTATATATTTTTCCCAAAAGCGTGGCGTCACACATAACACTAAACAATGTCAAAACAGTGCTGCATGGCCAGGTGGTTAGGGCGCTCGACTCGCAATCTGCGGGTCGCGGGTTCGAATCCCCGTCACACCAAACATGCTCGCCCTTTCAGTCGTGGGGGCGTTATAATGTGACGGTCAATCCCACTATTCGTTGGTAAAAGAGTAGCCCAAGAGTTGGCGGTGGGTGGTGATGACTAGCTGCCTTCACTCTAGTCTTACACTGCAAATATTAGGGACGGCTAGCGCAGATAGCCCTCGTGTAGCTTTGCGCGAAATTCAAAAAACAAACAAACAAAACAGTACTTGTGATATATTCTGTTCCACCACGATTTTTAAATCGATTAGGTTGTTACCTGATTTGCCGAATTGCTGGGACATTGTTAAACTGTACAGACATCTTTGATCTTTGGACCTTCTGGCATTTAAGTTCGCGAGTTTTTCTGCATTGTACGAATTATCTGCAGGTTGCAAATATTTTCTTATAGCAATACAGTTAACTGCCATAGGTAAAACACTAGTTCAAACTGAAAAAGCTACTATATATATATATATATATATATATATATATATA
>NW_013665723.1:278252-285122 GCF_000517525.1 Limulus polyphemus | reverse complement strand
AGTTAAATTAAATAAAAGTTGCTATTCGTTTAAAAATATACAACAGCGTTTAAACTGTAATTTTTAGGCTATATACAGTAATTAAAGAAATATGTTCTGGTACGTGTAAAATATCGATGGATTTATGATATAGTCTTAATGTGGAGAATATACTGAATAGCAACTAAAATTAAATGAGAATTTGATATGATTGTCATAAAATTATATAAAAAGTAATGAATTTTGGCTTAATATTACTCTTTTTTCGGTGATTAAAATCTGATATATATAAAAGTCTGTTGTCATTTTGTGTATGTGTAACGCTCATATTATAAGTCATAAGTTTGCACCGTTCTTATTGATGTTTTGATGTACCTGATGATGACAAAACCTTGTCGAAACGTTGTACATTTGCTGTTATGTTAAACTTATATTAAAGTTTTTCTTCATTACCCATTCAAGCCGTCTCCAGCCATTATTAGTACCTGAAAAATGTTTTTATTTTCTTCATGTGTGATTGTTTTTCTTTTATGGTGAAGAAAGTTTATTGAACAGAGTTAGCTGAAGTAAGAGCTGGGCTCCAAGGCCTTTTTTCTTTTTTTACAAAACTCTAACCCGTCATTTTTAACGGATTAGGAAAAGGTTAATTTCAAATAATAGTTCTGAATTTGTGGTTGATATAGGGATGTACAAAAGGATAATATCAGAATGTTGAATCTATGAATTTTGGCTTGTAGACATCATTGATGAAATTTTTGTGGTAGCTATTTTTTTAAGTGGAAGATAATTGAATCATTTAGTCTTGTAGATAAGTTATCTCGTCAGAGGTTTTGAACTCGTTTGTTTTTTGATATAATGCAGTGGTTGACAAATTCGACTACCTTATCTGACTAAAACTTATAAGAAAGTAGAAAACGTAATATATTACGCATTAATTTACTTTTATATAATTATGCTTAATTATTTTTTATTTTTACTCAGAATTAAAGAAACACAAATGTAAAATAATTAAATGTTTTGTTTATGAATTTTTAAAGTGTTAGTTCATTGACATTCTAAGGAATTGAAGCGTCGCAACTGTATATTTTTAAACGAATAGCAACTTTTATTTAATTTAACTGTATATATTTAAACGAATAGCAACTTTTATTTAATTTAACAAACGTATTGCCATTAGTCTTAACTAATGATGGTACTTGAAATTAATTTTTAGGTTTAAACTTTGTGATAGAATTTTTATTATAAAACTTAGGTCTATTAGTTTTGGGTGCTTCATCTTCTTTTAATTATAGCTTTCAAAACTGAAAAAGTAGTCTGTAATTTATTGTTTGTTTGCTTTTATTAAACATATACTGATGAGCTTTGCATTTAATGGAACTTCCAATATTTGAAATTTTGTTTCACCTATGTAAAGTTTGAGAAACTGATTTCTTATTCTGCAAGAGTATGAACATTTTATGGTCTGTAGAAACAACATTTATCAATATCTATATAGCAAGATTGTTACGTAATTTCTCCTAAACCGCTGATCTCACCGAGTTCTAAGTGGCACCAAACAAATTGTTTGCACAGAGGTAATTTTTTTTCACACCACCCACTGGGGAACCCGGGTCTTCCCGAAAACTTCTTCTCCTGGGCTTACCAACTCCTAAATGGTGCCAAAAGAATCGTTTCGGCCCCGAGGTTTGGAAAAAGGTAAAACGTTTCACTCAATCCCTTAGGAAACCCAAGAATTTTGCGAAATCACTTTTACGGGGATTCACCAAAAGCGGACCCCAAATTTGGCAATGGTTTACATTAGAGCAAGTAAATAAGTAGGCCTACTAATTATCATTCGTAACTTGGTTAAAGAAATTAAACTTGCATTATTGCGGCAATGATCGTTAAACTGAAAAGTACAAAATAGTAGTTTAAACATTAAATTTGCATTATAGCGGCCCTGTAAGTGTAGGCCATAGGTCCACGGGTTTGCTATTATATTACTAATCTAAACATTTTTGTACAAGTATGCTCTTAAATTCGCAACTTATCGATTGATCCTGGAGTTGATACTTCGTTAAAACTTATGTATATTATAAGGGTTTTCATCAATCTACGACACTTTGGAGGTGATGTTTGTAACCGCTACTGTTAAGTAGTGAGGCGTATACGCGGCTGTGGAAAAGAATTCTATGTTGTAAATGTGTTCGTTGATAGTGAAAATAGAAAAAGAGTCATTGGGAGTTTAGTAATTACAGTTTCTTGGTCTCCGCTGAGTCGTAAGATAAGTCAATTTTGATTTTTTGGATTTTTCAATGCAGAGCCTGGTCTAAAGTAGAAACAAAATTTCAGTCAATTTGATGATCTGCCTTAGAAGTACGTTCAGCTATGGCGGAATTATTAATTTTCGTAAACTTGGTTTGGCTTTTATTTTCATTGTTTCTATTATGTAGATGCTAATCAGTTTGATAAGTGCAAGCTTTGATGTAAGAGTATTTGATTTTCTACACACAATTTTTTTTTCATAGAACCTTTGAGTGAGTTTCTGTCTAAGTTTGGAACTGAATTTGAAGAACGTCGATAAGTTGAATCTAATATACATAAAAGCCAACTATATTTTGTTAACGCTCCGTTCGTTTGTGCCGCTTAGCAATAAAACTGTGACTGATATTGTTGTCTTAAGTATGCATATAATACTTTGGATGTTCACAAGAGTTGGCTTTAATTCCAATCTTTTAAGTTGTTTTACATTTTAGTTTATGCATATACTTAGCTTGACGTAGACATTTTGAAGCTCTGGGCGGGTTTGAAAAACATTTAAGCTAAAGATTAGTGGCCATAATTCGTAGGTTTTTATTAAGTTTTCGTGAAGTTTTGAGTTTTATTATTACTTTTTTGGCTAAAACATATTTTTTCTTTCTTTCTTTTTTCTGCCTTTTATAATTGTTCCAATTGAACTATTTCTCTTAATGCTCTCAGGCAGAATCAAGAGAGTCGCGTACCTTAAAACGACGGCTTAAAATATAGATTCTTATATAATCACATAAACTTCTCTTTAAATAAGTTAAAAACCCTGATTATATTTTAATTTCATTTTTCATAAGCAGAATGATCTTATCAATTAATAAATGGTCCAAGATTTTCAACTTGAGGTTATAGTCCACGTGATTTAATGTTTAATTTAATGATGAAAAACAAAAACTTCGACCTAACTAAGTAGGTTGAACTTATGTTGATTCTATGTCACCTCACTGGTGACATAAGTGTCCGAGATATATTGATATATGTAGTCATTTCTAAATTTCTTGTAGGTAATTCTTAAGAAATGGAAGACTACTAGACATGCTAATGAGGAATAGTGGCATGGCTACCTAAACGTAACTAGTTCTAGGCCCTTGGGAACTTTGGAACATGTGGGTTGAAATCATACGTCTAACATTAAATTCATCACCATAGAATTTAAAATGGGTTTCAAACCATATTATTCAGAGTGCGCATAGAACTAAGAGCTGTTATATTCCATAAACGGTCTTCAATTAACAATCTTCTTATCTCAGTCGTTATGAAAGGTATTGACTCTCGTGGTGCCTTGAGCATCAAAACACTTTCATCCTAAACATTAAGGATGTGAGAAACTATCATGACATAGGTCTCTTTCAGTTTCTTGGTCAATACTTAGTAGATAATGAAACCCATAATGCCTTGTCGTACGGAGATGTTGTAATGCTTCTCTTCCTGCATTGATGGATTTCAACATGATATATACCTTTGTACCATTACTATAACAAAGATTACGTTTAAAAGTTTGCCTTCACTAAACGAGAAACCTAATATGAATCCAAGTAAATCCCTTTAAAACGTATTGGAATGCCTCCGTAAGAAGATGAAGGAACGTACAATCGGAGGTACTTTGCTAGTAGTAAATATACGTACGTGTTGCTTTTCAGTGGTTACCGTCAATCAGTGTGTGTTCTTTGACTATGTGTCAAAATAATATTTTATTTATCAAAACTAATCACTAGAGCATCAAGTCGGTAACCTATGATTTAATTAAATTAAGTTTTTTTTGTTTCTATAAATAAGTTGAATTTTCATGCAGAAAATTTGAAAGGCGTTCAAGAATGTTTTCCATAAAGCAAGAAGTGTTGGCTACCGTGAAACAACGCAAATTTAGCAGTGATATAAACGTTAGTCTTGCAGTTGGTGTTTGGTCAGTGTGAAAAGAAACGTTTAAGTATTGGTAAGGACACACATTTGCTACTTTGATTGATTTATATCCTGTTTGTTGTTGAAATTATTCAATTCAGATTAATGCATTTTACAGTACATTATGCATTAATTCAACACGCAGTAATTTTGCAAATCAGGTTATATTTCTTGCTCCAAAAAACTATTAATCAAAGTTAATTTATCTCAGTGAATTAGCGAATAAAAGCAAAACGCGTTAGTTCACATTTGCATTTACACCTATCTGAGCAACTTTATGATAAATTTGGTATACAATGGAATTTGAATATAATTTGCATTTTCCTTTCATAGGGTTTGTCCTCCTATGATTGAGCGTTAAGCTTAATGACTTATACTCTAAAAAACGAGGTTCGATACCCGTGGTCAGCAAGCGCAGATAGCTTACTATGTAGCTATGCGCTTAAACACAAATAAACAAATTTTATACGGTTTGCTATATTTTCTGAATAGATTTAGTCCACATAAAAAACTGCGAACAGATGGAAAAATTAAAAGTTTTAACGAAAATCTCCACACTATTGGGTAATTCATTAACAAAATTTGTAAATGATTAACAATGATTTTCGTTCTTGTTAAATGTTTCCTACTTAAATCTGGAGGTAAAAGTTTGTTGTCTACTAATAAGGTTTAATGACTTCAATGTTTTGTAAAAAATAAATACATACAAAGATATAATTTGATGACATGTCATACCCTTCTCACAATAGTACAACTTAACCATCTTCTATGGCAAATCCTCTTGTGTGTGTTTTATCTTTGGTTCAGTAGAAAAAAATAACGGAAATGATTTAAAATACATCATGAAATTATAAATAACAACGAAGCGTTTATTAAGATCGAGTAGTCGACTAATAAATTGTACTTCCAGCGCAGCTATTGGCCTACTAGTATTTTGGTATATCTAGTTGAAAACTTTCACATCCATTAACATTATTTTGCTACAAAGAAATGCCCCCCAGTGGCACAGCGGTATGTTTGCGGACTTGCAACGCTAGAATCCGGGATTCGATACCTGTGGTGGGCAGAGTACAGATAGCCCATTGTGTAGCTTTGTGCTTAATTACAAACAAACAAATACAAAGAAACTGCCCCCCCCCCCAGTGTCACAGCGGCATGTCTGCGGACTTACAACGTTAAAAACCGGATTTCGATACTCGTGGTGGGCAGAACACAGATAGCCCATTGTGTAGCTTTGGGCTTAACTTCAAACCAAATTATATAAAAATGAAAGTATGAATAAAAATACTTTGCACAACCTTAACCACTTGAAGATATATTAAGCTTGGGCTGCATATCTCACTATCCACCTAGCTGACGAATGATAGCTAATGTGGATCGAACGTATATTCTTCAGTGATCGTACTATTTGTTTGTTACTCTTTTGAGAGTTCGACATCAAACTCGGAAAAAGAAACAGCATATGTGTTTGAGTAAGATATAGATTGAATAACCTTTAACGTATGCGAGGTTTGTTTTCTTACCACGTTTTCATTTAAATTTTAAATTTTCTTTCATTTCTACAAGCATATGAGGTGAATAAGAATATTTTAGCATACGAATAATAAAATGTAATAAAGAGACTGATGACTATGTAACAACTAAACGATTTTGGGCTTGGAAGTTTCAACCCGAGCGTGGAAAAAAACAGCGAAATCAAAAATCTCTTGAGATTAGGCATAGCATTGATTTTGAATTTCTTATCAGGAGAAGGGCAATAAACCATGAGCATCCGCAACTACCTCAATAAAGACACTGACTGTCGCTTCTAAAGCACGCCCTCGCCAGAAACTTTGAGGTGTATTTAGTGACATTACGTCTTGAACCTTAGGCCATTCGATCCACAATCCTACACGCTAACCTCAAGGACATCCTCTATCCTATATTTTAGGAGTTTTCTATGAATCAGTGCATTTTTAAATTATTTATGCACCCATTTGTCTGAATTCTTGAGGCATATCTAACATACTGTTGGTTTGAACATGCTTTGTAGTTACTGTAAAACTAGTACAACTCAATAACACACATTGCTCAAAGTGTAGATTGAACTGGACCTCCTTGAACTTAGACTTCGAGATTAGACAATTTTCGGAATACTAAGTGTATTTATTATTTTTAGCCCTTCTCATCATATATGATGGTTATAGTTTGTGACCATGGCATAACAAATTTGTAATATCTCATCATTGTTAAAGTACTGATCAAAATGAACTAATGACCACCAAATTATGGCATGTATTTTACTACTTCATAAATTTTGAGCCATAAACTATTAAGGAAACATCTTTTTTCTTAAGACAAAATAACAACACACTGACATGTGAACATAAAAATGTTTTGTCCTAATCGCAAATATGTTTCACACTTATTTATATTGTATTGTTAATCTTATTTTATAGCTCTGAGGATAGTAATTTAAAATTGGTTTAATCATTTGATTTCTAATTATTTCAATTTCTATGGGAGACTATTATACCAATACATACTTCTTACTTGCTAAAAATAAATCTTTAAAATTATTTTGCTGCAATAAATTTTCTATTTTATTTTTTGATAAATATTTTTAATTTTCTTTCAATTTTTTTTCTGTTAACTAATAGTTTCTACTTAATACATTTATTCAAATAAAATGTTTTATCAGACAGGCGGTAGCATTACCTATGTAGG
>NW_013665723.1:273607-277335 GCF_000517525.1 Limulus polyphemus | reverse complement strand
GTATATTTTTAAACGAATAGCAAATTTTATTAAATTTAACTGTATATTTTTAAACGAATAGCAAATTTTATTTAATTTTACTTATGCAGTTCTGGTGCATTGTCTGCCTTTTGGGCGTTATTAATTTTTGCATTCAAGAACACTCTGTCTGGCTCGCAAGATAAGTTGAATGTTAGGTACAATTTCTTATCTTTGAAGCAGACACTTAGAATCCGAACACTTACTCTACAAATAGCAAAAGTACTTCACACTGTTTCATAACAAAACAATGTTTGAGGCTTTTCAGTTCGAGGTTTTCTTCACCTTTAGAGTTATATAGATTGTAATATGAAACGGAAACATACTTACTTATATTGGACAGCAAATCCCACATCATGACTAGCTGAAAAACGCAATTTCAAGCTATATCAGATCTCATTACTTCAACAAGGATAACGTTTTCCACGCTTAAAGACTTTTAAAGCTCCTTTGAATAACATTCCAATATCGACCTAGCTTGCCTGACGAGAGATGACATACCATTTTTCGCTAGGCTATGACATGGGAGTTGTTATCCTATATCAGCAAATGTTTCATATCATAGAAATTACCCTTAATGTCAATTCTGTGATGAGTTAAAGTGATAGCACTGTGTTTTTGAAACCTAAAGTGTATCATAGCAACACAAGAAATTTTGGTAGTAAGTGAAAAGATACTGTGTTTCAAACCGTGACGTCGTTTAAGAACAACGTTATGGGAAGTTATCATAAGAAAAATGTTATTTTACGACGTAAATCGATTTAAAACTTATCACAGAACACGTTCACAAATCTTGAAGTATCTATGATAATCTACAATATTAAAAAGCAACAAGACACTACTCAGTTTTTTTATACATTGGAATAAACGAATGTACTTAAAATGATTACAAGGATCGTGTCAGCAATATTATTATTATCCAAACCTTTCACAGAATAATAAATAAATCTAATGATCGTTAAGACTATATTTGTCTGAATATAAATGTAAGTAAATTTTGATGTTTTATTTGTTGTTGTTTTTTTGGCACTTCCTCAAAGTACTTTTGCTACGAAAAGCAGTTTTACTTAATCGTAATGTCATGTATATAGCCTCTCTCCATTGGCACAGTCTGCGGACTTACAACGCTAGAAATCAGGTTTCGATACCCGTGGTGGGCAGAACACAAATAGCCTATTGTGCAGATTTGTGCTTATCTGCAAACAAACAAATCGTATGTATATTCTTTTTCTTTAAACTGGACAAAATGTCATCATTTCAGAACTCTTCACCTTTTTTCTAGACTTATTTCACTTTTCATATACATTTATGTGACAGATTAATATTATTATATTTGTATTCCTGATATATCAGTTCTTATACGTACTGAACCATGTGATAGAGAAATATAATATTGTTAATTAAAAATATATATGAAACATCATCTGAAGACTGAATCACCTAAATAAAATATCCTTCAGAATTAGATAAATATTCGACATGTGGATCAGCCTTCATTAGGAGCAAGTGTAGAATCGTGCAATGGATTGTAAGGTGATGACACAAACTGGAAAACAGGAACTAAAGCCAATTGACTAGGTGCTTGAAAATTGCTTTACATGTCATTAGGCATAAAGTTTAAAGACATGTTAAAAGACAAGGTTAGAAAAAATGTACCACTCAGCACAACCTAGCAATATTATATAACGTACGACATAGTCAACAGAAATTATGAAAATAAACAAATTTTGTAAAATACAAAAATAAAGTGAACGTGAAAAGTGAAGAGTAAGTGAAATAATAGAAATACGTTACTGAATATAAAAGGTGTAAAACAAGTAAGGCAATAGGTAAAGTTAGCGATTAAAAAGTCAAAATTAAAAGCTTATTGTTTAGCTGCAGAAAAGGTATTAAACATCGAAGGTCTTTGATGGCAAAATCAAGGTTTAAGAGTTAACAGTATCAATACCGGCAATCTATTAACTTTCATATCTCTCTATATATGCCTTAGACTGGAACCAATTTCAATGCATAATGTAATTATGTAGCTGATAGAACGATTAGATTGGTTAAAGTGTTGAGCAACAGGAAGATGTTTTTCAAGTGTTGATAGAAGATTTATGTTTTCTAAAGATAGTTTTTATCAAATATACAGTTTAGTATTTCTTTATATACATATTGCAAGTACATATGTTTTTAATTAATAGGGGTTGACTGTAAATAACATTTTGTTTAATGTAGGTGGGTAACAACTTTGGTGATAAAGATGTTATCTATCTGTTTGTTTTCTGTGTAATTCAGTGTGCACAAGGGCGCCTTGTTATGGAGGCAGTAACATCAAGAAAGTTTAAGATGTAGGGTTATTGGGGAGTAAATAAGTGTAAACTTAATAGATCTGTAAAAGGAGTCAGCAACTGATAAGAAGTTTTGTAGAGAATTAGTATCTGCGATCTAAATAAAGGTGTGATTTTTTACAATGATTTTCTCTAAGATTTGTCTTTCAATATCACTCCTTTGTAAAACTTATGAACCATATTAATATCCATGACGATAATTTAGTCTGAATGTAATGCTCACTATTCAATTAAAATTTTTCAAGATTAGATGAAGTCTGACTATGTTAATGACGTTTTGATATTCGAACGGATTAGGTAAGCCAAGTGCAATTTCTAAATCTTTTGTCGCTTGCTGTTTTAACTTGAAGAGCCAATTGTTCTGAATGTACGATTTTTTATTAGCATAATAATTATAGACAAACCTCGATGGGATAAATGGGTTTCTAATGCTTAAAGAACAAGACAGTAATTTCATAAAATTCCTACTGAAATATGGTAAAAGTATAAAGCTACTAATATATAGTTTGTTATTCCTTGTTTTATTATCATTATTATCACAGGATTTGTTACGTTATTAATTAACAATATAATCTGGTAATTCTAATTGCAAGAATGCAATAACTCTGCTGTGTGTTCAGAAAAAGGAATTTGTGCTAAAATATCAAACGTCCAATATATCTTCGTCACACTAATTGCTTCTACTTAAATGGTATCTACTTAGTAGTCCTGTGGGCGAAAACCTTGAGATAAATTGTCAACAGAATGTGATGGATTGTCTCCGCTCTACGATTGTGCTTAAAGGACTATCAGTTAAAAAGATGAATGTACACACGTTTTAAGTAATCGTTGCTAACGCAATAGACTTATCCTTGTGCTCACACAAGTAGATAGCCTCATAAGAGCCGGATAGTATTTTCATTTCTTATAATTTGAACAGAAAATGTCATTTATTTCAAGAAAATCTTGTGATGAAAAATTTCAGTCTGTCTTTCTTTTCGTCAGTTAGTCTGTTTCACTTCTCTCCAACTCTCTCTATATATGTATATATATTCATTTATTCGTTCGTGTATCTCTCTCTTCTTCTTGCCTTTATCTGCATATACACACACACACACACATATATATATATATAAAACGAAAAAATAGTAATTGAGAATGAGATAGAATATTGAATTATATACACGTATTTCTATATAAAATATTGCAAAAATGAAAAATGTTAAGCCATAAAAGGGAAATCTTCAATTTTTTTCAATAAATGTTTAACAAAATGTTACAAAGACTGTACAAATTTTTTCTTGTTAATAAATAAATAAAAAAATCTTCATCTCTTTGAAACAAACAATTAAGTGAGGTATCTATTCTAGTTGGATTACTTGCAACTACGCCCCCCAG
>NW_013665723.1:263480-273034 GCF_000517525.1 Limulus polyphemus | reverse complement strand
ATTGTGTAGCTTTGTTCTTAACTACAAAACAAAAACAAAAAAAAACCTGCAACTATAAAGGCATTTTTAAACTTTTTATGATTGCCGATCGATATTATTCATACGTATATAGATTAATCTAAGGTAATCACTGCTAGATAAATGAGCACCACCTTCAATTGTTTTTAACTGTTCTAATTTAGTGAAAGTTGCTTTGCATGTTCACTGCCTTCTTTATAATTGAAATTTGAATTATTAAATACCGTGACAACACTGTTGACACATTGCTTATAGCGAAATTAAAATATTAATGAATGGAAAAAATTCACACGTCCCTCGATGTATACACAATTAATATACAAAATACTTTGAGAATGTAAGTGTCATTAAAAACTCTAAATTATCTAAACACATTGTATAACTCTAGAAAAATGTTTTTGTGGGAAAGAAATAAAAAAAATCAAGTTAACTTACAAATTCCATCAAACAGCTTCAAGGTGTCTATGCGTAACATATTGTAGGTTAACAGTCCTCGTTACAAAGTGGGAACTTTCAATACACTATACTTTGTAAGTAAATTTCGTTTATTTTATGGTGCGTAGTCAGACTTAATAAATTCATGCAATATAGCATTTTTAAGCCTAACACTGTTCTGCTTTTTTGTTTGATTAAGGCTTATAGCAAACTATTTTCTTAAGGTGGACAAAAATTCCATACGATGACAAGCTAAAAGTTATGAACTTAATTCTTAATACTGATATGATAATCAAATATACCGAGGTAGTTTAGTTTCTTAGAAGGCATATTTACATTTCTTCATATCAGACACTTCAAACAATCGGACTATTTACAGATTTTCCACTTACAATAGAAGAGTACTAGTCTGTCACGTGTAACAATAACCATAACTTGACCAATGAAAAAATTAGCATGAAAGCTACAATATTGGAAAAAAGGAAGAAAACTCTAATGAACATTATAGAACTAGTTGTAAAACTGATAGTATTTGTCGTAGCTGCTGTAACTACAAGAATATGCATCAAGAAGCATGAAAGCTAGCAATCAAACTCGATCACCATTCTTATCATCCTCTTCAATGTATACATCATGCATGTAGCCCGCCATGTCAGTCCAGCCAGATGGTGTACAGCGGAACTTTTAGCAAAGCTGAAATCAAAAGAAAGATGCAACCATCTCTTAGCAGAGTGAGCAGATAGTTCAATGACACGGGAATGGTCATCAATTTTACCATAGCCACAGCTATATTCTTCACACTTAACAACAGACATGCTGATGAAGACAAACTATCCTTTGTCGACACTGTTATTTCTCTAAAATAAAGATTGAAGAGCCTTGGGATGACTTTAATATAGAACTCAACTTCAACAACCGCAATTACACAATCATAAACAGAGTTACCAAAGGCATAAATGAATTAAATTTTGCAGCAGGAAAGAGAGCTGAAGAACGTAACCTGCTAATCTTCAACCAAGGTCTTATCCATTCCATCCTGGAATATGCAATCATAATAATAGATATTAGTTCTACACAGCTAGATAAGATTGAAAAGACACAAGGCACCTGTTTAAGACTGGCCACACCCATCACATCCTTATTACACCTCACAAGCAACAGCACCTTTGCAGAGCATCAACAAACAAAATTATTCCTTGGGATCCTGCAGTGTAAAAAACATGCATCCCATAATCGAACCACTGCCCTTTTTAAAAAATAAACTTAGTATTCCAAAAAATGTTTAATCTCGAAATCTAAGTTCAAGGGAGGTCCAATGCAATCTACACTTTGATCAACGTGTGTTATTGGGTTATACTAGTTTCGGATAATTCCTTTCCTCATCACTAACCCTGAACATAGGTTAACCAAAGAGAGATAAGCTGGACCTATATCATAGTGAAAAGTACAAACATATTGTTGGTTACCGATGAGGAGTGTAATTCTCCGAATCAATGTGTAGATTGAAGTGGACCTCCCTTGAACTTAGACTTCGAGATTAAACAATTTTTGGAATACTAAGTTTATCTATTATACCTGCTATTGTGCAGCTATATAATGTGAAGAACTGAATAGTGGCCAATGACACTTTTTCTTCACTATCCAGTGTATAGGTTTTTCTCATAGTGACTATAAAGCACCTTCAACCAACAATATGTGTTGACTCCACAACGTTCTTGCATACATCATCCAATCAGGAGCTTGTTTGCAAGAAATAGCACTGCTGGAAAGTTAATAGTCATCTTCTGTGAGTTTATCCAAATATTCAAATAATTTCTTGGATAGTTTTTAAATCGATTAGAAAACTACAAGTAGCAAATTAAATTTTATCAGTAGGTAGCCGTGACTTAAAAAACAATGCGTCCTCCAAAATTCTGGCACTTTTCCCCTATGTTCTCTATGAAGTAGTCCTTCCTATTCTTCCACAAAGACATTTATCAGCTAATGGACAACCATGTTCTGCAAAGAGTGGATGGAGACAGTATGCTTGAGACCACGCTGAGTCATAACTGTCATGCACATTTATCTTACGTTTTTACAGTGGTCCTAAGAACATGTACAATTACTGGCATAATATTCTATGAACCCAAGAAAACTCATAGACTTACCCATATATAACATTATCGTTCAAGTTTGAATAATCTAAGCTAGGTCACTTTAAGCTCAATCTCCAGTGTTATGTTGTAACGTTTGGTCAATAAAATCTTAATAAAGATAATCCATGACTACAATTTAGCCTCCATAAGTTTGTTTCGGACAATATGATTACATACAGGAACTATAGATGCAACTTAAAGGTCACGTCAAAACTATCTGAAGTTTTGACGAACCTGTAAGGTCATAGAGTAGTTTGTCCTGGATTTATAGCCATTTTTTCTGTCATCTTCATGTCATCTCTTAAACTTTCAATGTATTCTGTGTCGCTTCTAAGCATTGGAAACAACATTTCTGTTCATACCTACGCCAGCTACAACACAGCTTTGAGAAAGCATGTAGCATATCGAAGTCATTTAACAATTCTCACAAAAAAATGTAGCATACCAAAGTCACTTTACAGTTCTCACATAAAACATGTAGAATACCGAAGTCATTTAACAATTCTCACAAAAAATGTAGCATACCAAAGTCACTTTACAGTTCTCACATAAAACATGTAGAATACCGAAGTCATTTAACAATTCTCACAAAAAACATGTAGCATACCGAAGTCACTTTACAGTTCTCACAAAAACATGTAGCATACCGAAGTCACTTTACAATTCTCAAAAAAACATGTAGCATACCGAAGTCACTTTACAATTCTCAAAAAAAATGTAGCATACCGAAGTCACTTTACAATTCTCAAAAAAACATGTAGCATACCGAAGTCACTTTACAATTCTCAAAAAAAACATGTAGCATACCGAAGTCACTTTAAAATTCTCACAGAAAACATGTAGCATACCGAAGTCAGTTTACAATTTTTAAAACATAAATATTTTCTAACATTTACTTGATGTAGTGCGACTGATTGCACACAAGAATTAAATGTTACGCAAACATTAACCACGCTGAGTCACAAAAAAAAACCTTTATTAGAAGGTCTATAATTCACATGACTGATAACATTAGCGATAAATGAACCACTCACTCATCAGTAAAAATATGTTTGAAAGAAAATAAAAACACATATTAGCCATTTGCTAACTCTGAGAAGCAGCGTTTCGCAGTACATCTGAGTAGCATAGCATCAGAAGCGTTTGATAATTAGTTCCCTAAAGAAATAATAAAATTAATAAGCATGCATACTTACATACTGACGAAGTAAGAAGTTGCATGTGGTCGTTTATAACTAAGAAAGTTGAGGTGTAAAAAAATCATTTCTATGTTTTTGTTATGTTATGTTAAAGTAAACATAAAAAAGAATGATTTTAAATATTGTCAAAAATAACCCAAGCTGTTGAAGGTTTATGTGTTGAAAAAATAGACTCTTTACACAGCCACAGCAACAAGAACAAAAAACGTGCGTACTCCAAGTCTTTATTACTTCCAATTATGAACATAGAGAGGGTTGTTCAAGTATTTAAAAGTTTCGAAAATTTCAAATGTGTTAGAAAACGTTAATTTCAAAACATTAATTGAGCTATCTTGATCTCTTTTATTATAAGCTAGAAAACATCACAGATCACATAGACCATATGATGATATTTTTACACTTGGCATAGCGAAGGTCACCTAGAGATTATTCAATTGTAAATCTCATTTTGAGTTTAGAATAAATGGTCACAAAAATGCTTAAATGGGAGAAAAACAAGATACTTGAGAAAGTAACATCTTTACCTTTTACTTATTTATAGACACTAGATGAAAATTCAGGATTCCTGACTTCCTGAGAGCTAAGTAGAGAGAGCAGGATTTGGTGTCTCATTGACATGGAAAGAATATCAGTAAATCCTAGAGAATTATTTGTGCGCCTAAAAACGCTATGAAGAACTGTATTCTATCTAAGCCTATATTTTTTAACAATACCCGTAAATCTGCTCCTAAGTGGATAAATAAAACAGATTTATAAAGCAAATATTAGGTTTACTGTCTTCCAGGAAAAACATTATGGATGATCTTGTGTATCGTTCAATAAATAAATAAAATGAATTAACAAAACAATACTTAAAGTGAATTTGATCTATAAATAATTGGTTAATATGGCTGTTATAGAAAACAAGTCATGAAAGATCCAACTGACTTCTAAGAGTTACAAGTGAAAACATTTTCTTATAACGAAAGCATTTCTAGAGAATTAAGAAGGATTTCTTTGGATTTTTAAGAAGGTTTGAGAATTCGTATTTAGGTATTTTGTTTTTCGATTCTCGTTTTCAAACATACACTATTAGTAGGTGGGTACTCATTAGAGAAGTGGCATATTACGAAGACCACCTTTGTTTTTTTCATTTATTAAGTGTAAACAAGTTGTGTTGTAGTTTAACACACAGTGTTATTTCACAACTACTCAAATTGTGTTTCCAGAAACTTGTGTGAACTATAGTAAAATTCATTGATGTAGCAATTTTAAAATGTTATCCATTTAAATACATTATTGTACGGTGAAGTCACACTTGTATTATGAGAATGAAGATTTAAACATTTGTATTATGTTTTGTTGGCCCACGCTATTACTAGAACTTGTGGTATAGTTAATAAAACACTGAATTTGTGTTCCATAGAGCAAACTTTGTTCTTTTTTCTTAACATAACGGTTTTTTTGTACAGTGTATAATATGTTTAGATGATTTTCTACTGAATATCAAGATGTTGAATCTAGGAAAGAATGTGCTACAAACAAAAGAAAAACTGGATTTTCTTAATATAGAAAAGTGTAAAAATTCTATTCAAATCACATGATGAAAACGTATAAGAGTCAAACAAAACTTGAAAAGCGAAGTCAAGATAAGAGCAGCAAATTTGTATGTTAGAAATAAAATAAAGACCACCACAAAATCTATTTTCTAGGAAACGTGCTGAGATTAATAGAATTGTATAAAAATAGTGAAAAACAACAGCAGCTAAGGATAAGTTTCCAAATTTTTCCAATTTATTGCCTGACATCTGTAAAGTTGGACATGCCTCATTATAAAGCATATAATTCACGGATAGTTTTCTATATGTTGTTTCTTGATATTATATCTAATGTTGTAGGCCCTCAGACTTACGACTGAGCCATCAGGGAGCGTAAAAGTTTTAGGTTTTGTTTAAGCAATTTATATTTGGTAGTGTTTTCCTCCCCATCCTATATTTTCATAGTTCACTAAAACATTTAAAAATTTGTAGAGACTGTATTATAAATACGTGAATAATTGATGTAAAATAATAAATATAACCTAGTTTGCGACTTTTTTAACTTTGAAGGGATTACAACGAATTTTCTGCTGAGTTTATTAAATCCATCTTAAACCTAAAACTTCCGAACTCAAATAATTAACATAATCATTCTAAATACATACTATTCACTGATAATAGAATAAAAAGTGAGTCTTTTTATGAAAAATTTGTCTAAAGTTATTATATAGAATAAATCATTTAAATAAACAGACATAATGGTTATTCAAGTCTTAGTCAAAAACAACGTTGACATAGCTAATAAAACCTTAAGGCTAAGATTAACAGTAAGTATTCCAACACCCTACGTTTGGTATTAATGAAACGTGTGGTTGACAAGTAACATCGGATTAAACTTTAATCTTGAAAAACTAAAAGTTATTTTTTTAAAGACGCCTACTCGACAAGCAAGGAAAGTAGTTTGAATTCCATTGTATCTCCTTTTTTACTTTAGAAAATTTACTGAAACTGCATACGGCACGGTGCTACCTACTAAACGCTCGTAACCGGCGCTACTAACATGTGATAAACCAGCATTCGATACAATGGAAAAACAAAAAAGCTTGGAAATTAGGAGCCCTGGCATTTTTGTGGTGTATTTAGACAGGAAGCAATAATAAGTAGGTTAGTTTTATAATAACCAACTGTAGTTAATATTCTTGACATAAAATTATTTAGTTAACAATATTTTTATGGTAAATATTATACACAGCTTGATTGAAATATATTTTCCCAATAAGTAGTGAACACTTCCCTATATCGTCGGGTTTCTTGGCAACCTCAAAAAATGTAATTAATATTATGGTTAATTTAAATCCAGAATGAGGGGTATTTAAATCATTAAATCATATATGCTCATGCAGGATGTAACTTTGGGCTGGAGGCTGGTAAATGATACTATCTGCCGTGATAACCAATGAAAGCCAGTTGGTACCATCGAGATAAATATACAGGTCAAACGAATAATAGTTTATGGTAAACAGTCAAGGCTCTATAATACCTAAATGAAGTGGGCAATAAAAAGACAAATTTAACTTATACATGTTGTAAAGAAGCCAAAGATGAAATAACTTTTAGAAAATTTAGAGGATGGTCAAGCGGCAAAAAAACAAACAAATCATTTTAGTTATATCGATTTTCAGATGGCGCAGATTCAATATTTTCATTTCTGTGCTGGTTTATGTTATCTAAGAATTATACTAACTAATTAAATATCGATCAATATTATCTTTATTTCACTTATTTGTATAAGTTAAAAACTCATTTACAACTCGTCAAAGACATTTATTATCTATTTAAAACAATAAACCAAGCTATATTTAATAAATTAATAGAGTAACACTAAGTTATAAAATTAAAGAATATGTTCAACAATCGCCAAGTTTTTGTTATATTTATATTTAAAGAAGGATGACGTTTCGAGTTAACGCTCTTCAAAGGCCTTTGTCATAAGCTGTACGATCTAACGAAGAACATTAGCTCGAAACGTCATCCTTCTGTAAATAAAAATGTAACAAACTTTGGTGATTGTTCAACCTATTATTCAATTTCGATATCTTTGTTGCCTATGTGTTTTTAACTATTCATGCTTATTTTTATGTAACTTAAATTTTGTCCCCCAGTGGCACAGCGGTATGTCTGTGGACTTACAACGCTAGAACCCGGGTTTCGATACCCGTGGTGGGCTGAGCACAGACAGCCCATTGTGTAGCTTTGTGCTTAATTACAAACAAACTTAAATTTTAAACCATCTAGTTATATATTCGACGAAACCCTAACTGTTAGAAACAAATTTAACTTTACGAGCAAAGTTTGCAATCTATTTTGATATAAACAACCTAACATATCTACCTGCTAGGACAAAGGAGGAACTAAGTGTTTTAATTAAGTCGAGATAGAACCTACATAAATCTAAGAGTTAAAAGCCACACTCAAGGCGGTTAGGATATGTTGATAACAGGGTACAAAGTTTTACCTATTTAATTAATGAAGTAATAAAACATTTAACGAAGCTGACATAAATATAATTACCTCTCAAGGATGAAAGACAAATTCGAGATCTACAACGAAGATCACAATACATTGATGACAGCGATCTTGGCTATGTTCCCTAAATTAATCGAGTATCCAAAGATCGTATCTAAGCTGCGTCATTACTATTAGGATAAAACTGAACTAAAAGATCACCAAGAAAGGTTACAGTTTTGTGATAATAGTGATTTAAACCGACTTTTAAATCAATACAGTAACTAGCTGTTTTAAATAGATATAACATAGACTTGATATAGATCTATCTACATCATATTCATTCTTATATAATAAATTTAATAACTCTAGTATTATAACCAGTCAACTGTTAAATTCACTGTCAATATAGAATTTTAATGTTTGCGCTTTGTAAAGTTTAGTAAGTAGAGCGTAATGCGTATATCTTATAATAAGTCATTGCTAATTATTTTTGAGGCATTTTTTAACACTTGTTGAGATGTTAATCCCTGAAAAGCAGATCAATATTTTACATAAGAGTTTTGTACGTATTACAAACAATAATCTCAGCATTTTTTGATTCGATCAACAGTTAGAAGTGAAAAGACAAATTAAGAGTTGACTGCCCATTCTTATTGGCACACTAAGTTTTGAATTATTCAAAATTAATCGAATTCGTGTTCTAGTAGAGCTGGTCGAATAATTTAATATATGAGTTTCATTTATAGGTAAAGTCAATGTCTAAATTATCTGTTACTTGAATAATGTTATATGAGCCCACTGTTTACCATATTCAAGACAAGATAGTGTTTCATGAAACACAAAAAAGCTGTTATAAATATTCATGTCACTAGAGACTGTTTTCTTCACAAAAATCGAGAGAGAAGGGGGGGATCTTCGAAAAGGCTTTTCTTCAAGTGTAAGAAGCATCGACTGTACATAAAGTGTACTCGTGGGAGGATACACTACAATTTAATGTTAAGGATTTGTGGCTCACCGGAAAATAGATAGTTTAGTTGGATCAACAGTATAGGATGAGGAGTAAATAAATACTAGTACAGCTTCTGTATATAAGACAGTTTAATGTTCAAAGACACAGTTCAGGGAATGAGAGGACGTCAAATACTAGCGAGTTGTCGAAAAACTTAACTTTATGAAATAGATTATTTATTTTAAACGTAAAGATGTACTGCTATCTATGCAGTATCTAACACAGGGATCAAAGCTTGAAATTTAACGGTATATGCACTGTAGCTTACCGATGAGCAACCAGAAAAGGGACAATTTTATAAGACAGGACAATTTTATAAGATAGGAATCATTGAAATAAAAGAGATTTTACTCCTAATATACCACTAATCTACTATCATATACTGGTGATGCTAAAATGACAGAACCCTCTCAAATGTAAACCATATATTTTAGATTGATTATACCTTATACTTTACGATGAAAAAAGCTTTATTAAGAAAAGCTTATTAACAAACACTGTGTAGTGTAAATAATCATAATTTGAGATTGTATCTAAGTGGTGACGGTCTTGTATTTGTTATTAACAAACACTGCGTAGTGTAAATAATCATAATTTGAGATTGTATCTAAGTGGTGACGGTCTTGTATTTGAGATTGTATCTAAGTGGTGACGGTCTTATATTTGAGATTGTATCTAAGTGGTGACGGTCTTGTATTTGTTATTAACAAACACTGCGTAGTGTAAATAATCA
>NW_013665723.1:250930-262563 GCF_000517525.1 Limulus polyphemus | reverse complement strand
TGTATTTGAGATTGTATCTAAGTGGTGACGGTCTTGTATTTGAGATTGTATCTAAGTGGTGACGGTCTTGTATTTGAGATTGTATCTAAGTGGTGACGGTCTTGTATTTGAGATTGTATCTAAGTGGTGACGGTCTTGTATTTGAGATTGTATCTAAGTGGTGACGGTCTTGTATTTGAGATTGCATCTAAGTGGTGACGGTCTTGTATTTGCAAACATACATAAGGCTACTTAAATTAAGAAAAATATTTTAAAATAATCACAAATATATGTAAGTATGAACAGTTAATACGACTGGATAATGAATACCCCATTATCACCAGTTCATAAAATGACTTAAAGAGACCTATTACTTATGGAAGAGAAAGAATCATAGTTTACTCCGGTGAAAAGCTGGCGAAGCATAGATCATTAGGTCCAGTATTTATTAAGAATATTAGGTTTATTGGTCCCTTTGTTTCGCCAGCCTTCGAAATATAACATCATATCATTATATGCATTATTGTGTTTCAGATGTTGTTGTTGTTTTCATCATGTTTCAGCCCCACCGACGAGTTCTAGTATTGAACAAAAAGCCTTTCGGGTAGTGAATTATAGGGTCTGGTTTTTTCCTTCTTATTTTTGCACAACTCTAATTTGAAATCCCTAATGAAAACTGTGGGGAATATGTAAAGAAACATACTGTATAGCTTCATGTATGATCAAGCTTATTAGAAGTGTAGCTTATTGTCTAGTTTTTGCATTATGTATTTCATTATCAAACTTTAAACTAAATATTTTCAAATAATCAATAGCACATGTAAGTATGGACAGCGAGTACTGAAGCAATTATACGTAGACGTCAAAATCCTCGTGGTATTCAGAATTATAATTGTACAATTATGACTGTATAGATTAGCATCCCGCTTCAGAACTCTACGATAAAAATGTAAGCAATACCGAAAGTAAACATTTTCGTAAGGTTAAGACAACTGTGTCTCCTGTGTTTTACGTAAGAAAGAATCTAATTTAAGATAAGTTATATAAGTATGTAAAGTATCTTCTATTAAGAAATGTGTAGTTGTATCTTTTACATATCAACTGATAGTTTTACCTATTATCCATAGTGGGGCAGAAGTGGCAACCTGTTGTTTGTTTATTTGTTTTATTCAGGCCATATGCTTTCCCATATCTAACTGCAAGCAGTGAATAGTAGTTTTAGATATAGGTTTTTGTGGTTATGAACATCCATTTCCGGTTTTAATTTGTATTTTTCTTTGTTTATTTCTCACGTGTGAGGCTTGCAAATAGAGATTAAGTCTGATAGATGAAGTATTCCTACCACTGTGAGGGTTCTATTTCCGGTTACACCTCTCACAGTAAGGAATATTTTACCCTACCCATACTGATTTTCTAACTTATTTGTTTTTTTACTCTTAGTATATTATGTACGATATTTTCTGTTTGATGCCCTTTTGTCTGAAAATATTATATTTATTAGCTTCATTATATATATATATATATAAATATATTTGTTTAGCAGTTCACATTGATATTCTTAAACATTTTTTTTCAATAATATCTAAACAATATTTTCAATGTTGTTATTGACTTATTCTAAAGCCTCCCAGTAGCACAGCGGTATGTCTGCGGACTTACAACGCTAGAAAGCGTGTTTAGATACTCGTGGTGGGCAGAGCACAGATAGCCCATTGTGTAGCTTTGTGCTTAACTTAAAAACAAACAAACAAACTTATCCTAAAACCATATTTGTTCGAACTATTTTATTGTACCAATGTGCTAATGCCGGTGTTTTTAAGAGGTCCAATACCTTCGCGGTGTCAATGAAGATCGATTTTTCTCCTAATTCAAAAAATTGCAAAAACAAACGTTTAGAAAACATACAGCAAATAGTGAAGTAACATGGCTTTATCAAAGGTTGCAAAAATAAAGAAATAACGTTAAGTGAATAATGTTAGTGTTTAAGTTGTTTCCTCATGATATTTTTTAGCCACAATAAAGAATATTCCATGTATTCCAAATTGAAACACAATACAAAAATATGTAAGTGTTAAAAAGTGATAATGATAATATTTAGCAATCTTTTTAAATATTTTAAACCTAAATTTTATTCAGTTTCAACATTAACAAGTACAAAACCGTCTTAATAATAATAAAAAATGTGTATAATAACATTGGCCGATATAGGAGTTAGATGTGGGCAAGCCCCCAGTGGCACAGCGGTATGTCTGCGGACTTACATCGCTAGAATCCGGGTTTCGATACCTGTGGTGGGCAGAGCACAGATAGCCTATTGTGTAGCTTTGTGCTTAATTACAAACAAAAGATGTGGACAAATGGGAAATTACATAACATGATTTAAATCTATTAAATAGATAACTCTTCAAAGTGAGAAAACGCATGATATTATAAATAAATCGGTATATGTTACTTATAAATATTCGTCAAAACATGCATTAAACAACCCGTGGCCTTATGTAGGTTAATAGATTTAATTATTAATTCTACAAAGTTTTATTTCTCAGCGCAAGAGCACTCAAATGGTCTATAATTTAGAGACACATTAACATTAAAACATGACATTATATATTTACTAGAGTTTTCTTGGTGAGGTATATATATATATATATATATTACTATCATGGCATCAAATTTATTTTAAATATCGCTACATACTTAACTTGTATCCTCGATTGTGTTTTCTTTATTCAAATGTTACACTAGTGTTTTAATTCACCCAAATAAAATGTCTGATGAAGAATGACATTATTACTATAAAGTCCAGCACTACCTCGTCAAGAAAACTCTTTTTATTGTAAGATTCTAGGTACGAAAAACTGATATTTTCAGCATAAACTATCAATAACGTTAATATAAATGAAATGTTAATGTAATTTCTGATAAAGGCACTTGGTACTATGTTCTAGTGAAATGGGAATCCACCAATAAAAGCAGCTAAACCATTCCTCCCACCCTCGTAAAAAATATATTACTTATACAACGTAAAGGCCCGGCATGACCAGGTAGTTAGGGCGCTCGACTCCCCGTCACACCAAACATGCTCGCTCTTTCAGCCGTGAGGGCGTTATATTCGTTGGTAAAAGAGTAGCCCATGAGTTGGCGGTGGGTGGTGATGACTAGCTGCCTTCCCTATAGTCTTACACTGCTAAATTAGGGACAGCTAGCGCAGATAGCCCTCGTGTAGCTTTGCGCGAAATTCAAAAACAAACAAACAATACAACTTAAAAGTTCGCTCTTAGGACACAGACAAATGATAGTGAGAATGGTAAAAAAGTAATAGAAATACTGCATTGTCGACATCTAAATAGTAATAGATATTAAATATGTCATTTATTATTCACCTACAGAAAAACGCGTTCAAATGTTTCCATGTTCTTCTTCTTGTTCTTATAAGTCAAGAGTACAAATATGTTTATTAGATTTGTTTTCAGAAATGGTATACATGTTTTAGAAATTTATAGGACTTACGTATACGATATTATATTGATCGAAAATACTAAAACAAAACTGTTCACCAAGAACGAAGTTTGAAATATTACGAAAATAATCTTGATATGTAAATTTTAAATTTGTATTATAAATATCTTCAATATATATAAATATATATATAAATAACACACAATAAACTAGTTCTATTTTCATTGAAAATATATACGTATACATATTATATAGTTCGAAACTTTAATGTCTTTAGAATTAAGTTAAATGTTTTGAAGGCGTCTTATTTTATGTTTTCCGTGTGTAATAAATATGTTTGTCATTCTTTTGGTTTAAATTACAAATAAAATACTTTTTATCTCTTAATTTTTTCTGCAGTTTAGGATATTTATTATGATAGAATAGATATGAGTTTAAATAATTAGATAAAACACATTCGTGTCTTAATATTTTATTAATCTTAGAATAATTTAACTCATTTTGGTTTCTATTGATTTTAATCGGTAAAACAGTGGCTTGTATACTGAATTTTACAGAGCATTTTTTAAAAGAAATTTTTATTTATAATAAAACATTACAATAAAAATATGACGAAAAAATATTCTACAATAACTGCTGAGAAGACAGGCTGCACGGCACAGCAAATTAAAGGATGAAACATTGTGGTATCTATTAGTAGACAGGCTGCACGGCACAGCAAATTAAAGGATGAAACACTGTGGTATCTATTAGTAGACAGGCTGCACGGCACAGCAAATTAAAGGATGAAACATTGTGGTATCTATTAGTACACAAATACGGGTTTTACATGTTATTTGTATCACGAAACATTAAAGCCTATTACCCAACAAAATACGTTAGAATTTATAATCATAACAAGTTAGTATAATAATTAGAACGTTCAAATTCTGTAGGACAAAAACTGAACAATCTCATACTTTAGTATACAATATTAACCATTTGTTTATAGTACATTTAAAAATTACATCTTGTGAGTTTTAATAACAAATTCACGTCTGATTTTCTTTTTCCCAAGAGGTTCAAACCAATTCACCGAACATGGTCTCCTTTTCAGCCGTGGGGCTTTATACTGTGATGGTCAATTCCATTCTTTGTTGGAAAAAAAAGTAGCCTATGAGTTGGTGGTGTTGACTAGCTGCCTTTCTTCTAGTCTAACACTTCACAATTAGGAACGGCTAGTGTAAGTAGCCCTCGAGTACCTTTGTGCAACGTCCATAAACAACAAATTATTCCTTAGTAAGGACCATATTTTATACATTTTACGAATAGAACAACTACGTCGCTCTCACACACCACATATTTCGCTTTATAACATAAGTTTTACTTAAGAGAGGTTAAGTATAAACACAAAGGTTTTTTTAAATAAGATAAGAGAACAGTAACTTTTTAATAAGATGGAGTTTTACTTGTCGTAAAAGTAATATTGAAACTAAGTTCAATTTGATATAGCTCGATAAATACAAAACTAAATTAATAGAAATTGTTTTGATAATGCTCCAGAAATATAAACAAATGTTTGTGGTACTATTGTTCTTATTGTGAAAGCTATTGTTTTCTGTTACATGCAAATGCATATATTGTGAATGCCATTTCTCAAAAATATTTTTCAATTAACGTTTGTTATTCCTCTTAGCCTTTTCCAAATAATTTTGATACTCTGAACTCGAAATAACTCCTGTATTGATCTTACATATGGAAAAACAGAAGGATACATTTTTCCTGATTTGTAAAACAAATGTGTTTTGATTTCCTGAGTCAAATGTCATTGTTTGTTTTACCATAAATTACTGTGAATTTTCTTCACATTGTAATTTATATTTTCAAGTAAAGTTTCTTGACTGAATTAAGCACCTCTTTGCTATTTACTTTTTTCACCTCTAACCATATCACAGTATATTGTAAAGCCAATAACTTGCATTAGAAGAAATTTCTATATAATACATCAAACAGTAATTAGAAGTAAAAGGTTGATCCGAGTTTGAAACTAAGTAGGATAAACAGCTTATTCTTTGGCATATAATTTAAACTTAATATAATAGTAGAAATAAATAACTTTCTCAGTTGATGTATACTAGCAGAAACGCCGTCATTCAGGCGGATGTTTGTGCTATTCATTACCAATTGTAGTATACATACCTCATTCAAAAAAATTTAGAAAAGTGAACATTTTCTAAAAAATTAGTTTTTTGCTGGGAAGTACTGCACGGAAAAAGTGTTCGAATTGTTCTATTTAGTCATACGCAACTCATCAAAATTATTCAATGTACAGAGCTCAAAATTCTCATACATTTTACTGATATAAACTGTAGTGTTTTTATATATTAAAAGTGGTCTCGTTATTGCAAAAATAATAGTTTTTAAGAATCCAGTTTCTCAGTACTATATTTAAAAATTACATCAATAAAGATATAATCAAACTTTCGCGTACAGTCCTAGTGAAAGTCGTGTTCGTATTGTGAGGAAAGTACTTTTATTCAAAATTATGTTCTATTATTTAAAAAAAAAATGGTTGTTGCGCATACCACATTCATTTTTCTAATTGTCTGAATCTTGAATACCCAAAGCGTGATATTTTTATGGCTTTTAGTTTATGGTTCCATTCAATAGATAGCCCAGGAGTTTAGGTTACATACATAGATACTGACATACGTGCTACGTTCATTATAGTGAGAGAAGACTTATCAATATGGAAAAAAGTGTTGATCAATGTAAAAATATTGTTCTACCTAGAAAACTAACAGAAAATCGTTCTTATAAACATAAAACCTACATTTGAGGAAAGGCATTTTAGAGTCATCGTAGCAACAGTACCACTCAATTATGGTTAGGCTGAGACGTTTTACAAATTATCACACCAGTTCAATATTAAATGTTGAGGAAGAATATACATAAAAATTATTGTTGTTGTTTCAACTAATAAACTAAATAAATTAAACGTTGTATGTATTTTTATTCTCTGTAATTTTTTATTAGTTTTTACCTTTTGATATTATCCCTACTAAATTTAAAAGTATACGATAGCATTTACGACTTAACCCACACTTACTAGTCACATGGTTGAATGATAATATGTAAAACACTGCTTTGAAATAACAGACTACTAATGGGCTCTCTTAGTGGTATCTGTCAAAATCCTATAAAAACAAAAAATAAGAAGCTCTTTTGAAAGGTAGACCCTTCACACGCACAATATATATATTATTTTATTTATGGCGTAAAAGACACTTTTTCATAAAAGGAAGACTTTGCGCGATACCTCTTAATGTTACATCTGAGGAACTAAAGATTTCAGTAACCGAAAAAGTTAATAAATCTGAAAATCTTTGGAACTTTTGTACTTTTCACGGATCTGGAACTGTCGCCGAGCTGTAACTGAACGCATTCAATATACACAGCTTAAAAATGGTTACTTACAAGTGTGAAATACAATAAATCAGTTGAAATTTGACTAAGGTCAGGTTGGCTGTTTTTCTAGAAATTTTATGGAGACAATTACGACATGCATGCGAACTGTTACATGATCATTATGTAGATTTTACATTTAAGGAAAAGATTCAGTCACATTTTACTTGTCCGTTTATATATATATATATATATACGGGAATAGACCACTGTTATTCGTATGGTTGGAAAACTAAAATTCTGATTTTACTAAGCTTTCCCACAGAATATATTAAGCTCACCATACGACACTCGTAATTTATAAACATTTTCTTTATAAAAATTTCAAATTGCGAGTGTCTAAGATATTTTGTATAATACTTTTTGCTTTGTTTTTCAGTTAATTCCTTGTTTACTTATCTGTGAGCATGGCTATAATGATATTCATAAATATCCTCAGTTTATCTTGTGTTAATAAACAAGACCAATAACTGAAGTTCATGAGACCCCACTTGCTTCAAGAAAACCTCTTTGATAATGCATTCGTGAAAGGCAGCAGATTCCAACATAAATAGAGACAACTTTTTTATTTTCATATACATGCAAAATCAGGCAATCTTATGCCTAGAGAAATTGTCATCAGATACAAATATCGCACACAGCTTTTTCAGTGGATGAATACATCTCACTCCGCATTACAGCTTGCTAATTTTAAGCTTTAAAGTGCAAATTTATATACACATACACACATACAATTTGATTATTATGTTGTTGTTATTTTTTATTAATCGTTGTGAGATATGAATAATGCTATTTCGCATTACTCCTAGTTTTTACTACCAATTACATGACGCTTTTGTTCAGATATGTTGTGATATGATTATTATAAGCTACAAAAAATACCTATAAAAAATTATATATTATTTTGTGTTTCGTTTGACGAAATTTTTATCATACTATTTTAAACTTAAGAAAAATGTAATCTTTCGATAATAACAATGAAAGCTTTCCAAATCATAATTACTTACTTAGCAACTGAAACTACTTACCAAAGTAAAGATAGCGCTTGCGAAACTTCCTTGACGTACAGACCTCCAGCAGCAACATGACTTTAATATGGCCATTGTAATTTTTTATAAGATATTCTTACTGTCTTTGGAATGTTTGCCGTGGTCACAGAAGTAAAAATATCGAGTTGATAGCGCGATAAATGGTTTAATGCCAATATCGGTCAGAAGAATAAGTGTGAAAGGCAACCAACTATGAAAGACTAAAGTGTGGACAACAGTCTTTACTTCATGTTAGTGGCAAGTTGACTAAGTCTTTCACGCTACCAACCCATGCTTATGTAGTCAAATCAGAAAGGATGTCGTCTCCTCTAGCCCGCGATCAATAAATAATCATCCACAGACAACAAACCAGCGCAAGCAATCGTTTTCTATTTCGGCATGCACAAGAAGCTATAGTTTCAACAGGTACTAAGTTCACTGCTAATCACTTTTTTACATGGTACATTTGAACGCAACGAAATTTAATAAGTTAAACTAAGTACTGATTTTGGAAATGTATGACTGTTGTATTCATAAGTATAATAAAATAGTAATATTTCAAGTACTTCATATGTACATTCTATACACAGTATCTATTTAAAAGATGTCATCAAGTTCACAATATATTTTCATTATAGTTAGTACTTTACATTTTTAGTTCTTATATATAACAACAAATACCTCCAAACTGCCCCCAGAAAAAAAAGATGGAAAAAAAGTACTTTAATACTTGGATGTTTCTCATTAAATGGAAACGAATATATAAGTAAGTATCTTTTTGTAGTTTTGAATCATTTTATATTATGTATCCTGAAATCTTAAAAAGATAGAAATAATTATTCTCTTGCTCTTTATTCTGAACACACATACATACGTATAAAAGTATGAATTTATTCATAACAAAATAATTCTGTTGTCATTTTTTGAACCAAACATACTGTTGAAAGTAAATGAATTTTATACATACAATTTTGGATATGTGAAAAAGATCGTCGATTTTACATTCAGGTATTACATGATTTTTTTATTTTAAGTATTTGTCAGAAAGCCGAATGGGATCGCTGCCAGAAAAGAATTGCAATTAATATATATATATCCACAGGGGATGACAAGCCAACAGAAATTACGTACAGGCCCTTCAGTAAGGTTCTGAGCTGATTAACTGACACCATAAAAGAGGAATTTTTATTGGGCTTTAATGACTGTATGGCTTAGTTTTTCGTATATTTATATTCTACAATATTTCTTATGTTGATCCGAAGAAATCCAGAAAAACAGTAGCGCATTAAAATGGCATCGTTTCCCCATCCCTCCAAACAAAAAGGATATATATGTATATATATATACATATATATATAGAGAGAGAGAAACTGTGTGCTTATGAGTTTTACTTAAAACTTCTTTCCGACATTACATCAATATAATATGTGGTGTGTTTATACTTCCAAAATTACTAGGGCTGCTTTCACTTACAATTTTGCCAGATATGTGAAGCAGGCAATCTTTACTTTCATGTATATCATTAAAACAAAATATTGGGTTCCAGGTCTCGTTGTCTGTCGCCTTCATTTCCCAGCCTCCCCGATAAGCACTGGTAATAAGCATAACATATCTTCAGCAATGGATATGGCGGTCATTGTGTGATTAAAACACTATTATACACACTTCTTCTAGGAAAAATTATAAAGGGTTAAAATCAGCCATGCAATTTAGGCTAGTACTGATACTTATTCATTTTTCTGTCTGAAGCTGAAAAAGTTACAATCAAACTCGTAAAGAAACATTTAATGTCTGACAACAATTAACAGAGTTAAATTAAAGCTCCTGAATAAGTTCTGGTCCAAGCTTTGAAGTCACTGAAATCCGCTCATAATAACCTCAATTCACACAAAATAAATACCATTATAAACCTTATATCTGATACAAACATTATACAAACATTATTAATAGAAGCTTCTTACAAAGGTGGGGCTGTTAATACTCGTAACAACAAAGGCTACATTACTGAAGCCACCTTAAATAAAGCTGTGATTAATTTCTACAAAAACACTAACACGGGATTGTTCAAAACAGCTTACAAGTACTACCAAATACAAACTTAAGTCATTCATTCAAAATAAACAAATCAACAAAAACACCTTCGAGTACATGACATCTAAACAGTCTCACCCAGAAAGATTTTTCCCATTACCATCATGATCTAGACCGTCCCGTAATTCCTAATAATAATAATAGAAAAAAAACAGTAGCGTCTAACACAAATCATCTGCTCATGCTAACAGTCACACAAATTACATCACTACTAAATTTTTCCTTCCTACGTAAAAGAAACAATGCATTTTATAAATATAATCGAATAAATTAACGATTACTGATCATTGCCTTCCAACAGTCTTTTCTGCACTGTGGAGGTTTCTCCCTTCTTAGTAGCATTTAACGTAATGAATGTATTGACGTTTTAGAAACTGTATTTTGTTTATCTAATCCGTCTTTAAATCACATTTTCCTTGACATAACCTGACTTGTTTTGCAATTGAATAGCATTAAACTCAATAACGAGCATTAAATTCAAATTAACAGTTACTTTATGGATACTAATATTGCTCCTAATTTTCATGAGATATTTATGGTTTACAGTTAAAGACAAGTCTTAGAAAAATCACTGTAGAATCGTACACCTGGAAAAGTAACAATGATAGCATATTCTTTATTTGAATAATTGATCTTGAATCTTTTCATATGCTAACTCCTTTCACAAAATTAATAAGTTTACGCTTGACAACTTTCCTCCTACACACACACATAAGCTCCTCCTACACAGCCTTCTATATACTGAACTCCTATATACTATATAAAAGATTGTACCCTGTCCACACTAAGCGAAATATTACATATAATCTGTAAAAAAAAAACATTCATAAGTATTGAAACAAACTATAAATCAAATAAACTACAGAAACTCTGAGTTTGATATTCTAAGAAATTAAGAGTAAAAGTAAAGAAGAATGTATAGTAATATGTCAACCATACTCTATTATTAGCTATATCCAGTGTCGACAAAGCATTTCGTCAATACCAGAGTTCATCAGGCTGCTGGAATACGACAGGGGCAGTAATGGTTGAGACGCTAATCATTATATCAAATTGCATGAACTTTTTAATATTGTTCGTTGTAAGACCTGCAAGTTCATAAAAACTACTGACACTTTTTCCGAGAAAAATAAAACCTCCGTAAAAATAGATCACTTGTATTAAACGAAACGTCGTCTATCTCATACGGTGTTAAAATTTAACCATTAATATGTTGGACAACCCAAACTTTTAGAGAACATTTTAAAACCATAAATCTTCTATTAACACTCGGTCCGGATGTGGCCAAACGATTAATGTTCGCGGACTGTCGATTTGAGGATTCATGGTTCTCGGCTCGTTGTGCAAAACAGTGCTTTGCACTTTGAGGTCGTCGGTGTGTTACAGTAGTGACAATCAGATCTCATCATTTGTTCACACAAGAAGTGAATATGGTTGCTATTGACTAGCATCCTGACTAGCATCAGCTCAAAATCAGGGACGGCTATGCTCAAATAAACAAACAATACGTTAACATTAAATATTAATTAGTATTAATTATCATGGCTTGTTTGTTTGTTTTGTTTTGAATTTCGCGCTAAAGCTACACGAGAGCTATCTGCGCTAGCCGTCCCTAATTTAGCAGTGTAAGAC
>NW_013665723.1:234605-250895 GCF_000517525.1 Limulus polyphemus | reverse complement strand
CCACCGCCAACTCTTGAGCTACTCTTTTACCAACGAATAGTGGGATTGACCGTCACTTATAACGCCCCCACGGCTGAAAGGGCGAGCATGTTTGGTGTGACGGGGATTCGAACCCGCGACCCTCAGATTACGAGTCGAGCGCCCTAACCACCTGGCCATGCCGGGCCAATTCTTATGGCATTAACCTTGATTCTAGAATCAGTAACCTTTGACCTTTAATATATTTTCTGTTGGTTAAACTTAAGATAAAATCAACTTTTGTTTTTTATTTGCTGCCTTTATCTACCTGTTTAACTGATATTACACTTGTTATATCCAGTGACATATCTATAACATTTTGCTGTCTACTTTTACAATCATCTTCATTTTACCTATTATATATAATTATTGTTTGAATTTTCTAAAAAATATTTTATATTTTTTACATTGTCTTCGTTTGACCGATTTACAAGTTTATCTGTAATTTTATAGAATTGGTAAGTTGTTCAATTATTTATAATTTTTTCTCTATTTTTTTAAATTGATTTTTCTACCTCATAACTAGTAAAGTAGTTAACTCTCACATAACTAACAAGTGACTTTGGCCCACATCTGGTCAACCATGCTAACTTCCTGATTTTCAACTTATGTCCACACTTTACACCTAATTTTATTATTCGTCCTCGCCCCTGAAGAATAAGACAGCTTACTCTGTCGAAAGTGTTAGGACTTTATTGGGTTTTTTTTAACGTAAGTTATTAAAAGCACAATTTTCGACCAACAATGATAACGTAGGTGTATAAATAAAACATGATTATTTTCCATTTTGAAGAGTAATTATCTGATACTTTTAGTATTGTAAAGTATTAACGACTGTATTCTGCGACATTAGAATGATCTTAACGATCATATATCTGCTATTTTTTGAATATGTATTTCAAACATTTCTAAATTGGCAATCTAATGATGTTTATTTAATTATCTTCAATAAGCTTATGGGAGTTAAATATAGATGAAGGTATATGAATGTATATTTCTATAATCAGTTGTACAAAGTTTCACATATAAAATGTTATAAAGTTTCGATGAATAAGAAGCTGTATTGAAAACTAAACCTTTGTTCATGAAAAAAAATAAAGCACAAAGCAGGTAACCTATAACTGAAAAGCAATTTCCGTGATTTTGCTAGTTATATTTGGGTGTATGATGTTTTTTAATAAAATTTCCGAAGTACAGGTCTTGAAGACGACTTTGTATACCCTCAACGATATTGTCACAGGTTATGTCAACATTAACTCATTCCATACCTCCAACATTTATTTTCTTATACCCCCCCCCCCAGCTCTGAATTACTTGCTGTCAATGAACTTCTGTGTCACCTAGTATACACGGTGAGCTATATTTGTAGTATTATTTCGTGATCGTTTATTCTAGAGGATAGCTACCTAGTGGTAGATTCCACATACATCTCTCTACAGAAAAGGACATTAAAACGTGTGTACAATAAATGATAGCTTACCTTTGAGATTACTTTCGTAATTTTAAACCTAAGTAACCTTTGTGGCTCAGAGTTAATAATTCTAAAAATCTGGACACAGTACAAAGAGCTCATTGTACAGCTTTCCATGAAAAGAAAAGAACACTGAAAGAAAAAAGTATCTATATATAAATCACAAAATCTGTGTGTTTGTCTGTTTGTCCGTTATCTAAATACTCGTAGGTCACTGGGCCAATTTCCACCAAACTTTGTGGGATTATGGTTTGGAACAAGGAGCATGTTAGTGGGTGATTCACAACCCCATTTACTCTTATTATTGCTGTTATTGAACATTTATAATCTTTGACGTAAGTTTAAGTTAACTATATTCATACACCAAAAGCAAAAAAAAAAAAACTATCAAATTTTCTATAAAACAACATTCACACAGTGTGGTGAGAAGGCACACAAAGGTCTTATATATCTCAGCGAGTGCACTAGTACTCTCTATGGATGAATAGAATGAAAAAATGACCATCATTATTGCACTACTACATAAACTCAGCTGAAGTTTCTACTCCAACAGCAACTATAAGGCTGATTTGAAAAGCCGTTTCTCGAGTTAAAACCACTTCCTACTTTGAACCGTGACCAATGGCGGTCAATTAATTAATCACGTGAAACACTGTGGAAGGACATTTAGAGCTGGGTGTTAAAAGCGGTAACAGAAAGCACCCCTAACGCCACTATTTTTGCCGCTACCTCTTCCCACAAAGTCACCCTAACCATCGCACAGTGTATACCATGTTTTAACTATACATGCATATTGAGTTCTTAAAACTTATACAAAACCTTTGATGGGGTGGTAATGAATACTGTAATAATATGTTATGTTATAAATAATTTGTGTTAAAGTTAGGATTTTTGTGTTATTTATCATAGCATCCACCTACACATTTTTGTTAAAGTTCATAACCCGGACAAAGGACGAGTATCTCAGCTTGTATAATATACTCATATCTATTTTGTTCTAAGTAGTGATTTTAAAATACATCTGACTTGTACTTGTGGGTATACCTTGAATAGGAGTTTAGCTAACTTTTTTCTTTTTTTTTGCCTGTGTGAGGTGCTCTAATTAGTATTAATTAGGTTATAAAATAAGGTTATAAAATCAAAAGATGCTACGCCACTATGTAGCCTATAAAAGTTCAGGCGGTCATACTATGCCCATTAGTAGCAGTGGTGTGTATCTAGATATGACTCCCAGGCTTGAAATACGACATGAAAATCGTGTAGCAATCAAGGTTTTGTTTGGTCTAAGATTCTCTATGCAAACAATTGAGGCAAGACTTCGTGGTGTTTTTATGAGCTATATGCAAGATTCTGAAAAGGTTACGTGAAACTTGCACAGTTAATAACATAAGTGGTCGAGATAGAAACCCAAATCCTCCAAAGTGGTGTAAAGTATTTCTGGATATGCTCTTTCTGGGTTATACGTCGGTCGAGAACTGATCTTTCCAACGACCGTACTGTACATTCAAGTGTGAATGTTATCTCGAGAAAAGAAGAAACTATTAGCTGGAAGTGATTTCAATGGGCATTTAGCTGCTCAAAAACTGTTACTGATAAGATGTAACCGAAATAAATGTTGAAGTGGGCAACGGAACACAAACAGTCAAATGAGTAAGGCTAGAAATATGTGCTATTTAGAGATTAATCCAAGATATAATCGAGTGGCAACAATCGACAATAGTTTGTTCGACAGCAGAGAGAAGAATGACGTCATATTCAATGTGAAATATCTACAGTGTGTGAGGGTGAGGGATCAGTACAAAGTTTTGGCTGTATTCAGTCCAGCTAACGGTGTCAGTGATCTACACAAAACAGATGGCCCTCTGACTACTGAAGGAAGTCAGCTAGTCAACAACACCAACCGCCAACTCTTGGACTACTCTTTTACCAACGAATACTGGGATTGACCGTCACTTTATAACGCCCCCACAGCTGAAAGGGCGAGCATGTTCGATCGTCTTAACCACCAGGCCATACGAGCAAATCCAAAGCCTGAAAACACAGAGACAATCTGCCCCCTCTCCCATCAATAAAGATATGTAATGAAATTATTTTGCAATGTTTTATATCTTGCATACTTAAAGTATATAAGAAAGGTATGTAAATAAAATAATTCAAACATATCAAAAAGAAAAGTCATACCATATTTTCAGTCGCAAAAGTACTTTAATGTAATTATGTAATTAAATATTGTTGTGTTTATCAATTGTATGTGATATCTTATATATGCAATATCTTTTTCACAGCCACTTGAACAATTTAAGTTGCGTATGATGAATATGTATTATAAGATCAATGTGAAGATAAAATTCTCTCGTAAGTTGTTATGATGTCTTGAAAAAATAAAACCATCTTACTATCATTTACGTCTATAAATTGTTGCTGCATCTTAAATTAAAGGAAGAATTACAATGAGATAAAGATATTCCTGTCTTATGATCGATAGTACTAGAAATTTCGATTTTCTTTTACTAACTACATATGTGGAGTTATAACTCTAAAAACCAAATTTGATACTCGTGGTGAGCACAGCACAGATAGCCTATTGTGTAGTTTTTCGCTTAACTACAAACAAACAGACAAATAGATACAATAAAAAAAGAAAAATGTCGATATTGGGACTCGTTATAATAGAAACCAATTTTTTATTGATTAACTTACTAGCGATAAGGTACGTTAAAACACCGGAATTAATAACAAGTGAAAGCTACTGTTTGTTGATATTCGCGCACAGCTACTCGAGGGCTATCTACGCTAGCCGTCTCTCATTATGAAGTGATAGACTAGATCAGTGGTTCCAAACCTCGTGTGGCCCTCGCCCCCCCCCCTAAGGAAACTCTCGCACCCCTCCCCTAAAAAGTGTGTATTAGACATTTCCTCTTAGCGCCATTTGGGGGAAGACGGACCTCGTATAGGCCTCTTTTGCGCACCCCCTTGACCCTCATTTTCGACCCCTGGACTAGATGGAAAGCAGTAAGTTAAAAACCATCCATCGTCAACTCCAATAGTGTTATGCTATCGTTACTCTTATAACGCACATGCGGCCCCAAAATGTGAAGTGTGATCATTTGTTTCTTTTCTTTTTCTTTATTGGCAGTAACGGGAGCAAAAATGGATCCACAGTCTGGCACGCTAACCATTAGACCGTGCTAAGATAGAAGTGAAAGTAAATAAGCAAAAGTTGAACTCTTGAAGAGCTGCTTTGGACGTGTTGTCTTAAATTCTATGGGCCTCTTCGAGCGCATTATCTGAAATTTTCTGGATCTTTACGTAGGTATTAGGGACAAATTAGATCTCAAAGCACACCCAAAATTGGTTGTTTTAAGCGCAAAAATACACAATGGACTGTATGTACTGTGTCTACAGCGGGGAAATCCAATTTTAATAGTATAAGCCCTCAAAATTATCACTGAACCATCGTGGTGAAGCCGAAACAGACAAAAGTTATGATTTCAATGTATATTGTGATCTACGGTGAGATCACCCGCAATGTAAATGTTGTTTTGGCATAATCTTCGATATTGATAAGAGCCACGTGCTTATTGAATATTATTTACATTAAATATTGCCACATAAAGAAATAGAATTCCCTATTTCTTCTTTTTTTTATATTGCTTGTGTAATTTGTATATTACTTCTCAATGCAAAAAATCACGAGCGAAACGCAGCTCTTCAACTAATACAGACCGATCGACGACAGCAAAACGTGCGTGAATCTGAAGAAACACGTCAGAATAATGACGTGATTCTGCACGTTTCCACTGTCAATATAAATGTAAATAGACAAGGCACCATAACTTATCTGGCTTCACAGAAACTAAAACTTATGTCCCAACCATCTAAAGCAGATACTATTCTTTCACGGTTGTCTTCTAAGCTCTAATTTTTAAAACTGCCAGTGATCTGATGCGCTGTGTTAAGGCTTTTACCTTTCCTGACTTATTTTTATTTTTTGAAAAGTAAAAGACACTTCTGATAAGTAAGACCGGTATCCAAATAAATAAATAATAAACTTTTGAGCGAAAAGCTAATGGAGATTGATAAGCATTATTTCAGCAGTGACAGACTGATCTTCTAAACAGTAATTCATAAGTATCCAGCTCATCTTGGCACGTAAGTATTAACTAGGCTATCTCTAATATAAAAACTTATCTTTAGACCTTTACAATACACCTTCAATAATCAGGAATAATGTCCAAGAATCCGAAGGAATAATTCTCGTCCTGCTAAGAATAATGGTGTAAGTCCTGAAATTCTTCTTAACAGTGAATATCTAACATGCTAAAATGGATTACTGAGGGAGATAGATGACCGTAAATATTAGATCACAGTGCAGAGAGTCAACAGCACAAAGAGAGCAGTGCAGTTCACATACTGTCATACGCACAAAATATGATACATGCAATTTCCCCAGGAGGCATTAGAGTGTGTGAGGCACTCGATAAGCTAGAACGAATTTATTCTAATACCGATCTGTTTCACCACTGTATCAGTTGTAATAAAATTGAACGGAATAATACAGTTCTGCGGAAAACCACATCGTATCTCAAATGAGAATGGTGGTTCTGCTAAAAAACAAACAAACACAAAATACACTTTATACCAGTGGCATTTTTTGCTAGAACAGCTGGCAATGATGATATAAATGTATATACCTTTAACAGACACTGTACAAACCAGATCAACAAGAATAAATATGTTCAGAATACTCAAATTAATCAAATAAATAATGTTGTAACTTTTAATATCAAGATGCATTAAATTCAAAATTACAGCTTTTTTCTTTTGTTTGTTTGTTTGCTTGGCTGACAGCTGCTATTGACACGTTCTAAAAATTAACGGTTGATTTGTTGAATACAAAGTAGAGTATATATGCAGAAGATATGTAAAGATTGTTTTACGTCATATAACCAAATGAAATTGATGGCTCAAAATAGTTCACATGAAAAAAAGGTGATATCTCTTTTTGTTAATGCTATTCTATTAAGTTAATTAACACAACGCTTGAACAAACAACGCCAAACAATTTTAAAATTGAAAACAACGATTGAACTTACCTAAAAACGATTCGTTCCTGCAATGATTTTGCCTAATGTTTAGTTATATTCGTGAATGAATAACGTTTCTTTATTTGTCTATGAGCGAAAAGTTACATAATAGGCTGTCTGTACTCTGTCTACCACGGAGAATCTAGCTCAAGATTTTAGCGTTGTAAGTCCGTAAATTTACCACTGACTCACTGGGAGACCAGTTAATAACGCAAATACGGAGTTGTTGGATTATTCTAAGTGATCTATTTGTATACCCAAGTGCAGTTCTTTACGAAACAGTAACAGGTCAATCAAAAAGTATAAACACACTTTTTCTGAAACATAAACTACTATTTTGCATGAAAATTAGTCCAAGGAATAAACAGCAAAGTTGTGAAAATTAACTTAGAAGTAAAGCTTCTGATGTATGAGAGCCACGTATTTATAGAAGTTAAGTGATTAAGCTTTATGTATTAAGGACAGGCTGGTGAATGTGGTTATAATTTCTGATTAAAGCAAGCTATCGACTTAGATCAAAAGAAAATAAGAAAGACAAAGTCGGTACTGAATATATCTAATTAAGTACACTTTTATTACGTGCTTACTTTTGAAGAATGGAATACACTCTTTCGTCAGTTAGGATCGCTTGTTATTGATGATATTTTCGGCCGTAAACCCAATAATACGTCACGAGGCTCAGCAAACTTAGAAGATTTAAGTTAGTTCTAAATCCGTATACTAAGCTTACAATGAAATCCAATTCCTGTGACAGAAGTAAAATAATAATATTAATAAAACTAGATATATTAAACATTTTAACCAATACTGTTAGAGAAAGTAAAAAAAAAAGGAGTAGAGTATATCTTACTTACGGAACACTCTAAACTAGTTGTTATTTTCATGTACTGTCGTAGATTTAATGTTCGTTGAACAACTAACATTAGTATAACTGTATATAAGCATAACTTTCGACAATCCGCTCTACTAACGTCATGTGACCTATGAAAAATCATTAAACAATTCCGACAGTGTAACTTCAGGGTAGTCTGAAATCTGAGATACATTGCTTCAACAAATGTTACTGTTTAGGTCTAGATTCAAGTACCAGGACATTACCAATAGTAAAGCCAAAAACTAATGTTTATGGAGATACAAAATAATAAATAAAAATTAAATGAATACTTGAAACATGCAATAAATAGCTAGAATATTGGTTCTCTGATAAAATATAACCATGTAAAATTGTATAAAAAAACAACATATTAAACATAGTATGAGATGTGTCTAACACAATTAATCCGACTTTATCTAACTTCTGTCAATTAACAAAACACTTAAAGCGGGCAACAGGTGCTTAAATCTTCAGCAACAACCGAAAAGTAAACAGGATAAGATTTGATAGATTTCAGTAATAGTAATATGACTTAGAAAAAGTAGTTACAACAGTGGTTAATATGGCAATTAAAGTAATTAGCAAAACTAATGGAACTTACCAAATGGCGTAATGTTATACCATATATGGAACTATTATATATTTATTATTAACTATACATTGTAAGAACTTAGATAAACTGGGGTAAAACAAATATTGCACCAGTAAACTAAAGCGTTTTAACATTACCTTAAACTATTTCTAATATATTAAAATGTAGACGTGAAATTATCAAAATGTCGTGATATTTTGTACAACCGTTTAAACCCTTAATTAGCAGCACGAACATTATTGAATTTCCCTCCAACTTGAATGAATTTGGTTCAAATTATAAAAGTAGAAACCTCATTTGTGAAAAAAATGCGAATGAGTTTAGAGCTCTAATACGCAGTAATGCTGTCTACGTTAAACAAGTTATATTGTATATAATAAGCTGTAAGTAGTAAACATTGTGGCACAACAACTTACCTGAAGCATTTGTATTTGGAGCTGGAAAGTTTATAAAGTCGGAATTGGAAATATCTGTTTTAACGAAAACATTGAATTTGAATGTTAGATTAACGATATATACTAAATCCGGGTAGTTTGTTTTGTTTTCCCTGAAAGATTGTTGTCCATAGTGAGTTTTGGAGGATATATTAAAACTTTGTTCGGCTGTATCAAGAAAACTTTGATAATTAGGAATAAGTACATCATCAACTTACCTACAAGCGCTACTAATGTTCAAAGCTTTAATAGTGGTAGATGTCTAACATCTATATACTACATATTACAAGGTACATTTACTTTCGAAATTTGAAGTCCAGGCAATACATTATCTAAACACGCTCACGATAAAACGTTAATCTTCTAAAGAGTGTTTTAACTGTGGAACCTGGCTTCTCTATTATCTTTACATTAAAACCACTATGATTGAAGACTTTGTTGTCTTTCCAACTAATATTGCCATTAACAACGGGTAGTGTTATAGTGAAATTAGGATTTTTTTACGACGTTCATTGTTCGTATTATTTTCTGTGTGAGCTGCGTACCTTTTTATCTACTTTTATCTACACTACATTGTTAGGTTGTGGTATTGAAAGCAGTACAACAGGCACTCAGGATTTGTGAAGGTTTACCGAATATTTTATGTTCCATAAAGTCAAAGTGAGAAGAATACACTTATACATGGGTTTCATGCACATCTCATGTGTTAGAATTCCATCACACCCTAAAGTGAGTTCAACGTCTGAATAGGTGCGAGATTTTTTGTTGTCTTTCGAGATATTTAAGGATCTGAGAACAGTTCAGAGGAAATGTAAATCCATACTTTTACTTTAAACTAGAAAAAAACTTAAACCACTACTTTGGAGTTATGTTTTAGAATGAATACTAGACAACAGGGGTCAGCTAGGTATAATCTAAGAAATATTTTTAAAAACCTCCTTCAGTTTCTTATCATTTTTAATGTATTAACATTGTGAAGAACCTTTGAAATATTGCAATTAAGACTGCTTTAAAAATATGTTAAGAGAAAATCCGTATATGTTGTTATCAAACAAACTAATATTAAAAGTTTTGATAAATCCAGCGATTATAAAGTTATCAGTGATGTAAGGCATAATAAAAGCTAATAAGGATAAAACGAAGAAGGGATTGTTATTTCGAATCTAGCTTCCTTATTACAGTGTAACGAATTTGTTGTTATATATTTGTTTTAATGTCAGCGTTTGTTTAGATTAAGTTTATATTTAAAAACATGCATAGCTTGTAGTGTTAGATATGTATTGCGAAACTCCCGCCTATTCTCCAATGTAGTAGAAGATTCTCGGGAGTAAGAATCAACAATATATATCTAAATACGTAAACACTTGTATTGTTACGTAAGACTGAATTTTCTAGAAATCGTTCTATTAGTAATTCGCTATAATCAGTGTGCCATAAACTTCGAAAGCTATAACTGTGCTTTTTTTAACGCTTATCAATCGGAAAACTTAAGATATTTGACCAGGAATATTTATAAATTTCGAGTGTTATAAATCGTTTAACTTCAGTGGATTCTCATCGGACATTAGTATAAACTCATCGTGGAGAGCTCAGCGTGCGTGGCAAAGGACAAAGCTAGCTAGCTTCCAGCGAATCGTATCTACGTCAACTCCTAATGAACTCGCTCATCGTAAACCCTCGATAATATATCAAGGAAGTTCTAGACTAGAAAGAAAACTTTATATTGTTTGTAAGTTTGTGAAACTTTTGTTTATGAATCATTGTTTGTAATAATTGTTATTGTAAATTGTACTGTTCTGTGTATATTTGTGTTAAAAACGAAAACGGTGTGTATCAATATTGTTGGCAAATATCATAAATTGACTATATATTGGCATTTATTTAAATACTAAATCCAAAGTATAATTTAACTACTAAATTTAAATTACCAGTTAACTCAGCTTCGGACTATTCAAAATTCTAATACGAAACAACAGAAACCAAAAGACATTCATGTCCATTAGTATTAGACATGTGCTTTACTATCCCAGTATAGCTACATTTGTTGTTTTTTAATTTTAATAACATATCACAGAAAAGCAATTAATTGTACAAAATCTACGAAATAACAATTAGATATAAAGAAATTAACAGTATTTAAGAAGCATTGTGATAAAATGTGTGTATTGAAAACATACATTAAACTGACAATTGTGGGTGTTTCTTAAAAGTAGAGATTTACATAATTTTTATAATGTACAATTCAAAATTTAAAATATATTTAGCAAAGCTGCATATAATGGTGTGGCAGTGAATTTTACCGTCAATAGAACATCCGAATAAGTTGGATGTTTTTATTTAAACACAGGGATTGAACTTCGAACTTTGGCGGTATAAGCTTCTTAAAAGTGTGAGAGATATCGTTATTAAATAACACTTAATCTAGTTGATAGACTTTTGGAATGATTCCTTATTTGATGATATCAGCATTGTTTCCAATACATATTCCCTCTCTCAGTGACTCAGCGGTAAGACTCAGGTCTTATGATGTTAAATTCGGGTTTCGATACTCGTAGTGTGTACAGCACAAATCGCTCGTTGTGTAGCTTTGTGTTTAACAACAAACAAATAAAAACAATAAATGTTATCATATATTGCACATTATTATCTAAAGTAAGTCGAAAAATAAATATAAAAAAATGTCAAACATCTTTCATAACGAGGATTAGTTAACAATATATTTATGTAAAAATAAATTGCGTTCTAAATAATTTGTCATACATTGAACCACCTTTTATGTATTGTGCTAGTATATGTTTGTGTCATATCGCAATATACTTAGTTATGTATATTGTGGATAATATGAATGGAACAATTGATGTGTGGTTCCCATCTTCGAAGTTTTAAGTCATATTCCAGGCTTTGTATGTGAAATTATTGAGCTTACTGCCTGAATATTCTTTTCTTTTTGTTTGTAAGGACAAATAGTTTAATTTCCTGTAAAATGTTTTATCAAGTGTAGATTGAAAATATAACTGAACTTTGCTTTATTTTAGAGAAAATATTATTTGAATTGAATATAATTATATATATATCATAGATTGTGTTATTCTATTGAAAGCAAAGCAATAGAAATTAAGCGAATCTATAAATGCATAGAAATTTAATATTTTGACATATTTATGGACTTTGTTCAGCCAATTCAATAAAGTTTAGTGTGAAATGCTCTAAGTAATTCTTTAAAATAACTGTACAGTAGCATTACAGTTTAATGTTACGCAGTCACATTTTAATATCCTATATGGCACATCTGCCATAATACAGTGTACTTCCTTCATCTTCGATTGCACTTATTCTGTCAGTTACGATACTGCACTATATCCCCCTCATTGTAATTTCCATTTTCTAACAAGCTTCTGCAAAAGTAGGCGAAGTTCGTATATATCCCCCACATCTTACCAAACTTTCAGCAGACCCTCCACTGTCCATTAACTTGAACTTCCAAGACCACGTTTAAGTTGACCATAGGTAAAAGTCTCTTCTGTGTTGGTAGACTCAGTTTCCTGTGAGTTCAGCTTATTGAACTACTTTCCCATTAAGCCAATTGTTGTTTTCGGGGGTAGGTGGAGCTCTTGAAAGTTTAGCTCATGGGGTTTTGCTCATTTCAAATCATTTATTATCTTATTATCGGTACCAGAAAATATGTCTATCTTTATCGCAATACCTTTAAAAAAAAAAATCTAGATCGGAAGGTTGTACTTTGTAACAATAGCCTTTACTTCGCGGAAGAACGCTTTGCACCAGATTGACCTTGGGTATGTTTTTAGAGCCTGCTGTTGTCCTAAATCTCTACTGCGCGTGTTTTCTCATTTCCATAGAGAACACTAAAGGATTATTCGTTTAAAATGTTGTATACTTCGGCGCTATATAAATATCCTTCCTCCAAAAAGTTTCCATCCATAAGTTTATTCATTATAACATTATACTGTCGAATAGCCGAAAATTCGTAGTGAACTAACTGTATAGTCATTAAACACGTAATGCATGGCGTCACAGAGACATACCACTGCATTAGCATACAAAAATTGTTCATTTAATGTACGATTAACCTTCTGTATTAACATCTGTTTACATTTTCTACTTTAACAATATAGCCTTTGCTTTTTCGTGGACATGAACTAAAATATTGGCTCCCAGTGGCACAGCGGTATGTCTGTGGACTTACAACGCTAGAAACGAGGTTTCGATACCCTTGGTGGGCAGAGCACAGATAACCCTTGTGTAGCTTTGTGCATAATTAAAAACAAACAAACTAAAATATTGTATATCATATTGAACTAGTTATTTCATTTCAAAAATAGTATTTACGTAAATAGATATCCTGCAAGGAATTAAGGAAAATATCTGAGCAGATGTAATTTTTTTCAGTCAATTTAAAAATGCATAGCTTTTTATCATAATAAGATATTTTAATGTGTTCTAAAAATGTGGACTACGTATATTATCAGTGTAACTTTTTAACGAAATTATTTTATCAGTTTATTTTTCGTCAGGTAAAAGCATATTGTATTTAATATTCCAAATCCAAAAATAATAAGCATCAACTATTATATTATGTAACTTGTTATGTTGTCAAAGCGTGATGTTATCTGTTTGATCGGAGTTTGTGTGACATTACAGCGCTATAAAACTGCTAATATTTTTTGAAAATATTTTTGAACTGGGTCTTTTGAACGTTGTTTGTTTGTTTGTAATTAAGCACAAAGCTACACAATGGGCTATCTGTATTCTGCCCACCACAGGTATCGAAACCCGGATTCTAGTGTTGTAAGTCCGCAGACTTAGCGCTGTGCCACTGGCGGGGGGGGGGGGGCTCTTTTGAACGAAAAACCATGTCGGCAGTGATGTTCGGTCCACAAGGTGTGTGGTAAAAATGATTTTATGTTCTTCTTACTCAAACACATATTAAAAACCAAATAAAGAAAGGTTTTTTTTTAAATTATTATCAGTTTTTAATGACGCATTGTCACACAAAAGAACGATCAACAGAATAAGTATTTGTATATTGTTATAAGCTTTATCTTCAATGTTTCAATTTAGATGTTATCTAGAGGACGCATAACGTTAAAGTAGGCCTAGAATATCTGAAATATTCTAGATGACATCATGAAGGTCTATTAACATTGACGAATATCTAGAAATGAGACATCAGATATAGATACGAATAGGCCAGTGAATCAGTAAGCTAGGAGCGAAAATTTTGGATCAGTGTTAGTCATCACGTATATTCGGTTACTTGATTCAATTAGCCATGAAATTGTACAAGTAAATTTATCTTTACGTTAGTAATAGTATCATTAATGAGGTATTTCCGTTTTAGCATTATTTAGTTATAACAATATACTGTACAAATGAAGGCAGATTGTACAAACATTAAGGAAGAAATGAATTAATTTGTTATCGATACGTGGCCTTATTTTCACCTAATAATTTAAGAGAATTCACCCATGACAAGAACAAAGTCACAACAGTATTAATATAAATATTAATACTTTTCTTTAAAAATACTTCGAATATGTTAATTAACATTTTCAAATTATTCATTTACAATATGTCGTTATGTTGCTTTTACAGGCTCTTTCTAACGCTATTAAAATGTCTTTTAACGGGCCGACTCTCTCAGTACCATTAGCAAACGTGTTCTGATATTCTGGTTAAACACAAATATTTCACTGAGAATATAAAAGAGCATTATATTTTCATGATATTCTTACGACAGTGGAAGTCGCGTGACGCTGGGAGCATGCGCGCTGGAGTTTCTAGAATTATCGGGGAACCCCGCGAATGTCCGAGTGTTTGCTAGACACCCTCTTTTTAGTGTATAAGCCAGGTGCGAAAAACCAGCGTGATTGAAAATATAGATAGATAGATTGAAAAGGTAGATAACTGAGTCAAGCGAACAGTAGGCACCGTAAGTAAAGTGTATGAATCGCTGTGATTTATAGCGTGTATTATAAAGGTTGTGAAGTTTAAAGTGACTGTGGAAATTCTGTGTATTACAAAGTTGTATCGAGAAATAATAAACTAGTTTTAATTAAGAAGGGACTTGTATCGCTGAAGTTCCTCCGAAAGAATTTATACCGGAAATTAACAAATGAGCAGAGACGTAACAATATTTTTCAATTAAGGAAAACCTTGCCCATAAACACTGGATTATTTTCTTGTTTTTCATCTTCGTAAAAGGTTAATTATTTTGTATATTTTATCTCTCTTCGACTTAAAATAATTGTGTTTAAAAATCCGAAAATCAAACGAACAAAGAAGTGAAAAGATTCAACACCATCGTAACATGTTGAGAACTTTAAAATTAAGAATTGTTTGTAAGTTATTTGTGTGTATAAAATTTAATGTTTCCTAAAATTACTGATTTTTTCAACGCCTGACATATTCGAGAGTCTTTCTTTAGTAAAATGTGCACTATAATTTTGTGTAAGTACTCAAAATCAGCTTTTTTAACGAAAGTATCAGTTGATATTTTTTTGTGGAGTAGTTACACATCTTCTCCCCCCCCCCCTAAAAACCTGAAAAAAATAGTATTTGCATCAAATTAATATGCTGTAACTGACAAAGTAAAGCTTGAAATATTTTCGTACAAAATGTAAGAAAACACAACAGAAACTTGAAACATGTCAAATAGCTTTGTGAAAAATTCAATTTTGTTTTTTCAGTTTTAAAATAAAATAAGTTATAAGTAATATGCATAAAATTATTAAGGTTTAATAGTGCCCGATCATGCCTTAACTTGTACCAAAAACAACATCACAAGTTAACCACTTTGAAATATTTGGTAGTCAAATTAAAAATGTTGTAATGCGCTCACTTGTAGATCTAATTCCATAAATACGCACCGAAATTTCAAGAACAACGTTTCAACAGACCAATAACAAAAACGGCTAGCTTTTAAAATTGCTTCACAAAGCTAAACACGCTAATTCACTGAGTAACTGGATAGAAGCGATAACTCTCAACACTAACACTGAGCTGAATCACTCATTGATTACTTACTGCTTCACTGAATATTGACTAATTTGTTCATTCTCGTACTTGTATCGTACTGGTTTTCTCTTTATTAAAGGAAACTTTTCGATTCTTAACTTTCGTGAACTTTCTAAATCAAAATGGCATGCGCCCTCTAGCAAACGTTTAAATTACAACATTGAAATATAACTTACAACATTATATTATCGACCTACGAAGTTTCTATTCCCAAATGATGAGCATGACATTTTAAAAGTTGATGTTTCTTCAACATTAAGAATAAATGATTACATTTATGTATGTGTGAGATGTGGTTGTTTATTTACAATAGATCAAAATACTGAGTAAAAAGTAGAACATTTTATTTTTTATTTTTATGCCTTTTTTGTTGCCCCCCCCCCCAGTGGCACAGCGGTGTGTCTGCGGACTTACAACGCTAGAAACCGGGTTTAGATACCCTTGGTGGGTAGAGCACAGATAGCCCTTTTTGTAGCATTGTGCTTAACTACAAACAAACAAACAAACTTTTTTGTTTATTTTAATTTTGTTTATAGTTAAGCATAGAGCTACAGAACGGGCTATCTGTACTGTGCCCACCACAAGTATCGAAACCCAGTTTTTAGCGTTATAAGTCCGCAAACTTACTGCTGTGATACTGGGGGGAGGGGAATTTTGATATCATAGAGATCATAAACTCGTTGAGATATTGTTTTTTTTTTTATTATTTCGCGCAAAGCTACACTAGGGCTATCTGCGCTAGCCGTTCCTAATTTAGCAGTGTAAGACTAGAGGAAAGG
>NW_013665723.1:231700-234340 GCF_000517525.1 Limulus polyphemus | reverse complement strand
CATCACCACCCACCGCCAACTCTTGGGATACTCTTTTACCAACGAATAGTGGGATTGACCGTCACATTATAACGCCCCCACGGCTGAAAGTACGAGCATGTTTGGTGTGACAGGGATTCGAACCCGCGACCCTCAGATTGCGAGTTGAGTGCCTTAATCACCTGGCCATGCCGGGCCTTGAGATATTGTTCCAAACCTCAATGTACGTCCCGAAACAAATGTTATTGAATTTTTATTTGAATTTTGAAAACATTACAAATTATTTTGTAACATTGTTCGCTTAAGAAATGTGTAACGAAGATTTATGCAAAGATTATAGTTTTCAAACAGTAAACTTGAAGGCTTATAATGATGAAAATTTGAGTTCAAAATCCGATTTAAGCAAGGTATAGATAGCATATTGCGTAGTTTTTCACACAACAACCAACCAAACAAAAACATGTCGATTCTAATATTTCCATGAAATATTATTTTTCTAACAGTCTGGATTTCAAAAAGAAAAAAATGAGCTTATCTACTAAGCTCTTTTCGCATAGTTTACTTTTTCTTGTCATTCGCTGTTATTATTTTCTACTCGTATATTTCTATTCCTTCCTATTTTTAATCAATATGTTTCACCACTTTTTCTTTTCAACCCTACATTATTATGCATACTTAAGAAGAGTTGTTGGAAAAACCAATGTGTTCACTCAGTGGAGAGATTACAACGATGATATATGGGGTTCGATTCCCCGCAGTGAAAAAACGCAGATTGCCCACTGTATGACTTTGCGATAAACAAAGAGGAGATGGGGTTTAAAAATAATTAGAAATAAGAAAAAATAGGATCAGATTAAACTATTTTATAGTCATATTTCTAAATCCAATTGAAAATTGCACTAGAAAGAATTATTTATTCTTCGTTTTACTAGAAGAAATACCAAGCAGCTTTTGAAATTCGCAACGAGTCGTTGCAAACGAAATAGAATATTAGGAAAGTTCAAAGAAAGCTGTTTCTAGAACCTTACCATGAAAATGTCAAACCCATACGGCGTAGATAGGCAGAAACAAAAATGAACGAACAAGACAAAAACATCAAAAAAGGACTCGCTTTTAACGCAATTTTTTATGTGTTTATTTTTCAAGTTTTCTTTCTTATAAAATACTGTTGCAACCTTTCAGCACAGTTGAAATATTTTTAATAAATTGTAAATATATTTTCATATTTATAACAGAAACATTATTTAGTAAAGGGAACTTATTAATATCGTGTATACATTTTCCGCTAATAATATGTACGTGTATGTGCAAATTAATTTAGGAGTAATTAATTCGTGGTTGCTTCCGGATGTATATATGCTTCTAAATCTACTTTCTCAGGAAATTTCATTAAGAATTTTCATTACGGTTTTCGTGTGGATCAATCAAAGGAAAGTAACATTTAACCATGGCTTACATTAAATTCCTCTCCAATCAATTGTTAAATCAAATGAATAGAATAGCAGTGTTTTTATGATATTTATTATATAATACAAATCCCTATTTTACACAACTTATTAAATTATAAATGAGAGCCTTGCTAAACCTACAAGTTGTATATGCTTCAATATCTACAAATATTTGTAAAAAGGGAATTGACTGTGCACTTGGAATTGATGTTTCAAGTGCTGAAAATAAGTTCTGCTTAATATATTTAACCTTCACATTACAAGGCGTTTTTAAGTTATCATTCAAACAATCTAAAGGTATTATGAACACATTGGCTTTTTCATTTTCATGTTGAGAATAGTATAGTGTAGCGAGTGGGTTAAAAAGGCAAATGAGCCTCAAATTTTCCATTTGGCGTCGCCAGGTAGCTAGTATGTTTAAGCAGTCAAAAATACTTTGGAAGTATTAGCATGTATAAAAATATGAAAACAGAAAAACTTTGAATTTTATAGATCATAAAGATACTGCAAATGAAACTAAACATCCATAAAACCAATATATATGTTATTTTTTGGCGGAAACATGAAATAAGCATTCAATCAAAATTATAGTATTTTTTGTGGTGTCTTGAGAGAGTCCATATTCACAGAAGTAATTTCACTTTATCAAAGTTTTTAATGCGTAGTCTTTATTGTGGTGTATTATGATATGTATAAAAATAGGAAAACAGAAAAAAGTTGTCAAAATTAAATATCCATAATGCTTAAACAGAACTACATCACAACCCTTTTCCATATAAAAATATTCATATAGAGATATTGTTAAATGACGTAGAGTCAAATGATACAATCTTCCAAACAAAGGCTCCATGGTGTTCTCTGTGGAATCGGAAAAAAATCGCATAGTTTAACGTTTAGAGCAATATCGGGCGTAAAAACCACTCCTCAAGCTAATCTGAAATAACGCCTTCATCTGCAAAGTGAAGGCTATGGCTACGCAAACTCGTAAGTCAAAGGTTCATAAGCTTCTAGTGAGACGTCGAAATTAATGGCCGTATTTATGAGAATGGTGGTTCAAGAAATGGGATCAGGACAATCCCATTTGATCACACACCCGACAGTTTCCCTGATGCAGCTCCAATGAAATTCGGTGATTTTGGTCTACTTTAATGGAATCGGATGAAAAGTTCTAAAAATGTGCTCGTTATTTTTGTTTATATTTTTCCACTATGTG
>NW_013665723.1:231064-231679 GCF_000517525.1 Limulus polyphemus | reverse complement strand
GGGGGGGCAATATGTGGTTTTGTAACTTTTTAAACGAAACGTTAATTGAATTAATTTTAAGAGGTTCGTCATGCCTCGATAGACGAACTTTACTGTGACTTATTCTAGTCACATGCTTGTATCTAGCATCGAGAATTTATCAGTATGGTAGCAAACTATGCATGTGCATTGATAAAAAACTTAGAAAATGTCGCAGTTAAGAGAAAACATTGCAGAGTAATATGTGAAGAAGGAAAAACATACTTTTTCATATAACGTCCCCCCCTACAAAAAAAAAATACAACAAAAAAACAATAATAACAAAATATGATACGTTTGGATACACAATTTGGTTTAAAACCTTGGACATAAAAACATTTTTCTACAAACCAATAAGTATTATTTGCTACGATAACTTTACAGAGTATTGCGTCTTTGAAAATATGCACTTTTTTTTTAATATGTCCTTAAAATACTGTCTTATAACAATAATAAAATATCTTCGTACGAAACTTCAACTACATTGTCACTGCTTTCAGAGACTACATTGATGTAACTGGTTCTAGGTTGTATAAACAAAAACATTATTCTCAGTTTATCCAATATAAATAATTAGGTTTTTGTCCAAAAATTACA